>NW_017264201.1:777204-979128 GCF_001619985.1 Xylona heveae TC161 | reverse complement strand
AAAAAAAAAAAAAAAAAAACAAAAAAGGGCAGTGAATGTATGTGGCGGAAGAGCGGGAAGAAAATAGAGGACACTGGACATGGACAGACTACAGGTAGGTAGGTAGGTAGATATACTAAATGAGTAGACAGGACGTAGTATTTAGCTGGTACGACATGCGGGCGATCAAATGTCATTATCTAAGATTGATAGAAATACAATGACATAATGTCTTCGTGATTGACTGCTACGATATTGTCACAAGTACACAAGTCGTCGATTGCAGACGTGGGCATAAAACAAAACCGGGCAAACAAGATCGAAATCAAAGAAAAGCAAAGAGCATGACTTCATCAGATTAAGCTTGAGTTGCCTGTCATCAAATATCCCTGCCTAGTTCCAGGAACGAATCGCACAATTTACACTTTTGCCGCGAGCGCACATGGTGGCGTGATCCTGAAGACTTCGACTTCTGTTTCACGATAGCGCTGTTTCCTGCCCCGGTGTTTGCGGAGAGCCGATCTAGATGAACAAGAATTTTCCAAAGTCAGTTCATCATCTCAATTAAAAGACACCACAGACGAGACGACGCGCCAAGCGGTGGGGGATACGGTAAACATGAAAGGGTATCAGGTCATGCAGATATTGCTGGACATGAGGCAGAAGCCAATCAACAACAACAATTCAAAAGATATTGCGCGACTGACTTAGCCATTTTAAATGGAGAAAAGCAAGAATTGTAATGTCGTCACAGTTTAGCTGTGGTGCGTCCTACCGTAGTGATTTCGTCGTAGAGAAGCCTGTGGTTGAGGTTAGCAAATTGATACGATATCATGATACTGCGCCACGATGGCGTGGGAATGATACGTACGTGGTCAAGAACTCGGCGTAATCTTCGCCAGTAACTTGTCCAGAGAAAAAGTGCGCCGCTTCGTAGAATTTATGGCCCTTGGGGGCTTTAGAGGCAAGCTCATCGGCTTGTTCCTTCAAAAGCTTCTGAGCATAAGCCTTGTCAACCTTCTTGCCGTCAGCGGTGGTAATGCCATGACGGCACCATTGCCACAGCTGACTGCGGCTGACTTCTGCGGTAGCAGCGTCTTCCTATTGATACAAATGTGCAAATTAGCAACCATATGAAGCGTGACGACATGGATCAAATCATAGGTGAAGTGGCTATTTTTACCATGAGGTAGTTGATAGGAACACAGCCAACGCCACGCAACCAGCCCTCCATATAACCAAGACCAATGTTCAGATTCTTTCGAATGCCCTCTTCGGTAATCTTTCCAGGGAAATTCATATTCAAAAGGTCTTTCTGAGTGATATTGACCTCCTCACGGCGGACGAACATCTGATTGGGTGTGGGCATGTGCTTGTTGAACACTTCGATCGCAATACTGGCGAGAGCAGGGTGCGCAACCCAGGTGCCGTCGTGGCCAGCAGTCGCCTCCCGGAGCTTGTCAGCATAAACGTTCTTCATGGCCGCATCGTTGGCCTCCTTGTTGTCCTTGATGGGAATCTGAGCAGCCATGCCACCCTAAAAGTGGCCATTAATAATCGAAACCCATGAGAATTACGGGAGAATTCCAACATACCATGGCATGCACGCTTCGTCGGTGACAGGTCTTGATGAGCAGCTTGACGTAAGCATCCATGAAAGGCACCGTCATCGTTACCGCGGACCTGTCAGGTAACACAAAATTGGGGTTCTGCCGGAATTTCTTGATCACACTGAAGATGTAGTCCCATCGACCGCAGTTGAGACCAGACGAATGGTCACGGAGTTCGTAAATAATCTATAACCAATTAGGTTTTGTCCTTCGCCGCGATGGTCCGGTCAACCCACCTCGTCCATCTCAAATGCCGCCAGAATGGTCTCAATCAGAACCGTGCCCCGGATGGTTCCCCGAGGCATGGCAATGTAATCTTGCGCAACATTAAACACGTCATTCCAAAGACGTGCTTCTAAATGAGATTCCATCTTTGGCAAGTAAAAGTAGGGTCCAGTGCCCCGCTTGATAAGTTCGCGAGCATTGTGGAAGAAGTAGAGACCAAAGTCAAACAAACTACCCGATATGGGTTCACCACCCACGGTGAAATGCTTCTCCTCGAGGTGCCATCCACGAGGACGTACGATCAAGGTTGGTAGCGTGCGGTCGGTTCGCAACTTGTAGTCCTTCTCGCCTTGCTTAAAGTCGATTTGTTTACGGATTGCATCATAGAGGTTGACTTGTCCGTTAATCATATTATCCCAAGTCGGTGCGCTGGAGTCTATTGTTTGTTTGAGAATCAGTACTGTTAACTCGCATAGTGTCATGATATTATATCTTTACCTTCGAAATCAGCCATATAAGTCCAAACATTGGAATTCAGCGCATTGACGACCATTTTGCGGTCAGTAGGACCGGTAATTTCGACTCGGCGATCCACAAGTCCAGGGGCCGGAGGAGCTCCCTTCCAACCCGCATCTTCACGGATGTGTTTCGTCTCGGGCAAAAAGTCGGGCAAGGCTCCCTTGTCCAACTCCGCTTGCCGGGCTTCGCGGCGTTTGAGAAGCGCTTTGCGAGTAGGGTTAAAGGTTCGGTGCAAGAGTGCAAGGAAAGCGGTGGCTTCCTTGCTCAAGATGGTCTTGGTCTTCTCATTGAGTTTTCCTTGGATGTTGACATCCTTGAGGAGAGCATCAACGCTTGCCATTGTGACGACAAATTTATTGTTCAGAAAATTTTGAATTATAAATGTGTATTCTGTATCACTTTGGGTATCTATACAGCTATGTAAAATAAGGTCAGCAATAGGGCAGCTTGGGGATAAACAAGGGAGGGTCGCACGGAATAGCTATGACGTACGAGAATCAATTGATTAAATTTGAAGCGCTGTCAAGGAGGATATGGACAATTTTGAAGAAATATGAAGGAGAATTGTATCAATGAAGAACAGCAGGATAGAAGCGAAAGGACTGTTTTTGAGACGAGCATGCTTCGGGCGGAGGGCAAGAATTTAGCGGTTGATATGAGACTGGATGTGGGGAAAGGTCTAATGGAAAAGGGTCCCTCGGTCGAGATAGTTACCAGTGCCGAATCGGCCATCGCCTATAGCCGGCCATTGCACGAGCAGAGAAGGTCACCAACGAAGAAAACACAAACCCTAGGGGTACGGTACCTCTTGAGACAAACATTGTCAGTTGAAAAAGATGTTTAGAGAACCAGAATCACAAGCTCTCTCGGCTCCTGGGCGCAAATTGCTACACTTCAACGACATCTGCAGCAAATCTGACGGATCCCTGAAGAGCTCTATTCATCATTAGTAGGACATGCATAGCATAGTCTTAAATGTACTCTAGCAAGCTATCTCAATAGAAGCGACACAATGCGTAGACCCTGTTTAGATAACTTTTCATTCAACATTTCCACCTTTTCATTTTTCTTCCAAGTAACTTAGCATATCAAAGCGAGGAAGATCATTCCGAGCTCCAGTCTTTCCACATGTCCGAGGTCGGCAGCGAACCTCGGTAGCCGTCCGGGCAATCACGGGGGGTTAGGGGAGTTCCCTCTGGGGAGAAGCTTAAAAGGGACGGCAACGCGCAGGTCGAGGGGAAGCAAGAGAGAGGCGGCAAGAGTAAGGCTAGAAGTCATCCGCACTGAAAAGCCAATCGCTCATGGTGGCCAACTGCATCATAGTCATCATCATCAACAATCATGTTGACAAGGGGGGATGATAGGTGAGGGGTACTCCGAACTTCGTTCCATGGGCTCCGATTCATGCCCCAATCCGTTTTAGTCCATCACATGCCTTCCCCGCGCGCGCTAAACCAGTCGCGTCGACAATTTCAGGCGCCCTACTCTGTAAGTCGTCAGTATTGCAGTAATTGTGAGCTTTGGTCAGGACCAACGCCTTGAGTAATGATGAAAAATGATAACATTTGCTGCTGTACCTCAAAACCAACACGTGCTTGAGGCTAGAAAAGAGCATGCATCCGTTTCTGCAAGTGTTAGCCATATGGGGCTGAAGAATGGTGCTCTCAAAAACGTCAAGGCTGCTGTATGCGGACATTGAGGTCCGAAAATACCAATGTGATCATCAGTAGTTTGACACTCAGCATGAGAACTGGAAGATGAAATATATGACTGTTTGCATGCTCTGCAGGTCTGTACAGTACGATAAAGATGGAAATCAACAAAAGGCATTACTATCGGCGCTTAGACTCTCACCTATTTTACATAGCCCAAATTGAACAGGAGCTAACTTCCATTGTCCCCGTGCTAATACAGAAAATATTCGGCTTGTAGGGGCTTCGAACCTACCCTTTCATTCCAATGATCATACTCGTACTATCGATAAAATTTTCGATGTTTCATCAAAAAATATAAAATTTAGAGACGAGTAATTGAGTAGAGCTTGATATGATACATTTCATTAATTAGATTCACTAATACATCACACTGAATGAAAAGCTCACGAATTCTCCTTGACATCACTAATTCCTTGATGCCATTCACTGCAAAGACAGAGCACTCCTCTGATGTAATTAGTCCTTTTGAGCCGATACCTTGTCAATGGTGAGTCTGCCATTAGCGATGCACGCTGGAACGGCTCTCGTACAAGTGAAGGTTCAAGTATTGGAGAACATCACTGCAAGTACGCAAAGTGATCGCTGGAGTTCGCTTAAGTCTTACTCGCTTGTGGGGAGCCGAGGGACGACGTAAAGCGAAGACAGCCCATTCCTCTTAAAGGCGAAGCTCTTCCCCCATTTTCCCTCTTTTGCTTTGTCCACTTTGCCTCATTCGTGTTGCCTTTTTCTACTTTGGAACAAATACAGAGTGACCTCTTCTTTCTACCCACTTCTTACCTTGTTGGGCCATCAACTCGAGCACTCAAACTCAGTATCATCATCACCATTGAATCTTCACAATTAGCCCTGACCCACGAAATCAAAAGGGTTGATCAGGTTCAATCCACTGGCTCCATACTCAATTGAGTGTGATTATTACTTTTCTTCTGTCGCTGTGGTTGTTACCCCGGTGGAGAGGAGCGAGTCTCACCCTTGACGAGACGCGTCTTGACCATCGCACTACCACAACAGGTACCGTGCGCGCACGATAGTCGCGACCTGCCGTGTTTGATCAAAATCCACAGAGAAAGAGACGAACATTATTGAAAAGTCTCTCGAGTAACTACCTATATTAAACTCCAGCGACCTACCCGTTTCCAGTCATTTATCCGACCTTATTCACTTCCCATCCGACACAGGTAAGTGTCGAAGCCTTTTCCTGTTTTCAGCTATGTACTGAACTATGCAAATCATTATTCTTTGAATTATTATTTCGTACATGTTTGAAAGCTCTTGCTCTGGCTGTTCCCGTATCACATACCCTTTGTTCCTGATCGTCTCAGCCGATCGGGAAAAGCGGCTTTCGTCCTTGCATCTTCTCCTCTACGCCTCACACAGACATCAAACTACCGCTTTCAGCTTGTTTACCCTCATTATCCGTTTGTCGTTGCCCAGGTCGATCGTACTTTTTTTTGTATCTTTCTTGTTACATCTTTCCGCATGCTCTCTATTGCCCCTTGCTCTTTCCATTTTGGGCAAATTTTACACGTTCCATTGGCGGCACGACAAGAGCTTGTATCCAAATCCGATGGTGGATGAGCTTCCCCAGCCCTACCTTTTAGGGTCGATGGGTCTCCATGCTCGATTACGGGGGCACCATTGGTGTCGCAAGGACCGAATGATCGTCGTCGAATTGATGGAGCTGGATGTGCGTTCAGGCAGTCGTTCGGCGCACACCAGTCAAAGGAGCTATCCTAGCCGGTTCGGGGAGTGGCAGCTTGCGTCAGAATGTCGTCGCTAGACCAATCGGTCGAGGGCATTCGTTGGAGTGGAACCCTACCACTTCCGCTTTTGGAAAGGGGCTAACGCGCCCCAACTGCTCTTTTGTCCTCAATGATCCACTTTACCCAAGCTCTTGCTCACACAACTTTTCTTCCCATACGAGGCGGAGAATGAACGACTGATTCGAGTACTACGGTACTCGTCAGCTACCACTTTCCCTACACACCTCCACCCCGTCTTGCCGTTCTCGCTCTTACTTACCACCCCCATCCGCGCAACACGCAAACCCACAAACCCACCAAGACCCCAACCCCCCAGTCTCGCGCCTTTCCCTTTCTTTTACCCTCCGAGCACGGTTTTGTATGAGTGCGTGCGTTCGTCCTAAACCCTTCGCAATTTCCTTGCATTTCTCAGGCCCGCCTCCCACCCCCCCAGCCCCAATTTTCTTGTTCGCTCACTTTGCCTGATCAATCATTAATCTCATACGTCGCTCCCTTTTAGGATTGAGCTGCATTGCTCCCAGCTTCTTTCCCGAACGACCTCGAAACAACAATCAGTTTGGCCTTCGGTCACGCACAAGCCCCAATTGTCCCACGGCAACCTAGCCTCAAAAAGGTTTTCCCGACCTAACCTCCCGCCAGAAAGAGGAAACACCTCCCCACACGCTCTTCGCGACGCCCGCAAAGAGTTAGAGAGCCGCAACCCTCAAACAGAATACCCTTTTGAGCATCCCATTCACCATCCCATCCGATCAACCATCATGGCTGAGATGCCCGAGCACGAACAACCTGCCTCGCCCACTCAAAACGATGAGTCGCTGACGGCCGGTGCTGCGCCCGCCAACAATGGCAATGGCAACGCCAACGCGCCCGTCGCCGGCGGCGAGCAGAGTCGCGGCGCCAAACGCCCTCGACCTAGCACCGCCGACGATGACGATGACGACGAGGACAAGCCTGGTCGCGAAAGAAGAAAGATTGAAATCAAATTTATCCAGGACAAATCGCGACGGCACATTACCTTTTCCAAACGAAAAGCTGGTATTATGAAAAAGGTGAGTTGAAGAAATTTTTTCCCTTGACGTCGCGCCACCCGACGCGCCATCACGTCCTTACCACCTATCATCTCTCATTCATCATTGACTTCTAGCACTTGAGAATCGTTGCTGACGCGAATACGAACGCGATTACAGGCTTATGAGCTCTCGGTGCTCACAGGCACGCAGGTGCTGCTGCTCGTCGTGTCCGAGACTGGTCTCGTCTATACCTTTACGACGCCCAAGCTTCAGCCTCTTGTCACCAAGGCTGAGGGAAAGAATCTCATTCAGGTAAGATGACCGGCGCTGAGTGGACACTGACTTGAACGCGATCTCCATATTTTTATTCTATTTTCATCTTTTCCCTTTTCCGTCCTTCTTCCACTGACGCGATTCACAGGCTTGCTTGAACGCACCTGAGCCGGCCACGGGCACCGAAAATGGCGAGGTCGACTCGGCCGTGGAGTCGCCCGAAGAAGCCGCTGCGGCCGCTGCGCATGCGCAGGTTCCTCCGCCTCAGCCAGGCATGCCCCCTCGCGCCGGAATGCATCCCGCCTATATGACTGCCGATCAGCAGCAACAACTCGCATATCAGCAGTATATGGCATCGCAGTCACAAGCAGCGGCTGCCAGCGGACAGTACCCTCTGCCGCCTCAAGCTCGCATGCCCCCGCAGCACCCTCCCCAGGCATAAGCCAAAGGCGGCAACCTGAGGAGGACGCGTGAGGGACGCGCATGCGAATGAACTTTGAGGTCACCGGGAGTTTTTTTTTTTTTAATTCTTCTATCAAAAATGCTGATCAAGATGGCTTTTGTTTTCACGCGGTCACGGAATGTGGTACGACAAACTATTCAACAAACACTCGTTTGATACCCCACTCGCTCCCCTCCCAGCCCGACCGTGCCTGCCAGCCTCTTTTCTCATATTTAAAATCCCCCACTTTGGAGGAGGAAGTGATTCCAACTCCAAGAAAAAACAAACTTAATCATCAAAACCCGAAAAAACCCTGTTTCCTTGTTCCTCTTGTCGTGTTCCCTCGTGTGGTTGACTCTTTGAGGGCGCTGTCTGCCTCTGGGCCTTTTGGGGAAATCAAAAAGGGTTTGGGTCTGCAGAAATGGATCTCATTTCGTGTTCATTATGACTCGTCGACGACTGGCTCGGTGTTTGGTGCGAATTTGTCGGTCTGGTTGATTTTTGCGTCTGTTTGTTTTGCGTTTTTTCTCGTTATGGTTTCGTACCTGCTTTTCTCGTTTTGTTATTACCCTCTTTTTCCTTGTCTGTTTGCTCTTTGGTATTTAAATATCCCAAAGGAAAGATTCTCTTTGTTATCATCTCCAGCCTCGTCGACATTCTTCAAAAGTGGATTACCAAATGGCAGTGGGCTTTCGGCACTACAACCACCAACCTGTGACGTTTGTTCGTAACAATCTGGTCTGGTCTGAGACGTGTTGTGCCTCTTGCTCCTTGCTCCTTATCTCGGCGCAGGTAGTCTCTCTTGTCCGCTATTCCCTCATGCTCTTCTTTTTTTTTTATTTCCTTTTCCAGTTTTACGTTTCTTTACTGTTTAATGGTACGAGCTGGATGACCTGGGACGGGATCGCGCGGGGACGAGCGTGAGGGCCACGATAGGGTTGGGCAGGGCATATTTTAATGACTGCTGAGATGCTGGGATGATGATGAGAAGGATTAGCGATGGATGGAAGATTGTATCTTGTATTATAGTCTCTACTCTCTTTTCTTTCCTCCTGTTTTGTTATTCTAAAAAAAATCCTATTTGAATTTTCTGTCCTTCTTTTTCCTCACACGAGATATAATCTGGAACGTATACTTTAGCAGGAGAGGCTCGAGCGGGATGATGTTGCATTTCATCTTGCGAAGCACTCGATGGCAACAGCCCACACCCTGTTCACTATACCCGTGAAAGGAGCAACAAAGAACACGGCAAAATGATATCAAAAGTGCATTCTCACATCTATCGTTTATCTAACAATTCAAAAATATCCATGTTCCTAACCATGCAGTCGGAATCTGGTGAATGGCACCCTAGTTCAGACCGCACATCCTGCTCTGCTCGGTCGCCCCGCATAGTCGTGATGATTCTAGCCGCAGCCTCACAGGGCATATATTGGCCTGTATCTTGGCCGCTTGCTTCGGCGGCATCAGAAATGACAGGCTCAGGAGCCACATGCTGCTCTGCACCTAATGTTTGGCCATTGATAACGTCTCTATGTGTCTCCACTGCTGGATGATCTGATAGCGATGAGTCAACTCTGCCAACCCCAATCTCATGTAATGAGTTCTTTGTATGGCGGTAACATTGGTTAATTCCCTTTGGCAGCGAGCACACTGAAGAAGAACTGCGGTTTTGGTGCACTATATGGTCACTTTGAGTCGTTGTCCTAGTTGATATTGTTTGCAAACCCCAGAAATGCATTGGTTGTGAGACTTCCATCTGAGCAGAAGGTGCGGCAGTTGAAGGAAGATGAGTCGCTGAATGATGATCTGCTAACCTTGCTGAACTTGATAAAGAAAACTTCGGCGGATGCTGAAGTTGCATAGGGCCAGTGTTTGCTGTATTCGTGTCTCTATGCGATTTCAGGTAGTTTTCTACACCTTTCCCTGCAACACCAAGCTCTTCCAGCAGCGACCGCAGAAGCGCATTCTCGACTGCAACTTGCCTTGCGGCTGCCTGGAGTTCCTGCGTCGCTTTCACTCCGGCTCTTTCAAATTTTTGCAATCGCTGCTCGAGTTCATGAATGTATTCTTTGCGCCGCGCACGAGAGCGGCGTTGGTTATCACGGACTCGTGTCGTCGAGGATGTCGAGGATGTCGACGATTGCGACTGTTGCGATGACAGTGGTGACAAGGATACTACTTTTTCGGTCTTAAAGCACTGTTAGTCTATCCAATTGATACAGGCAGATAAGCCTAGCAATTGATATAAAATATGGATCAAGAACCGTGCTGTCATGCCTTGTAAAGTGGTTTACTAACCTCTGTATTCCTACGAGTATTTGTCTTGTTCTTTGGATTCTTTGCCTTGACAGAAGGTTTAGAAGACATATTTATCTCTGGGTCAATATGCATGCCACAACACGCTCTGCCTATCGACCTTGATGCTATGTATTCTGAATTCTGGAGCAGCAATACAAGTTCAGTTGCATCTGGAGAGAACTTCGGTATGTCACTCCCATGTCCTGATTGGCTAGAAGGAACAAGTCATGGCATTTAGTGTCCGAACTTTAAGTTTCTCCCCATCGAGGACCAGAGGACATGCCAGTGGTGTTTACGCCCCGACTCTCACCCAATCATCATCTATCAATGACATACCACTGGGGTTTCTTCCGCCATCAAGCCAACTTTTCTCGAAATGTTAGGCACCATAAAAGACAGAAAATCCCAATATGGATTGCTTAACGCTGTCCGGCTTTTGCATTCGCACTTGGATTGCCAAATACAATACTGGAATTTTCAATCAACATAGCTTCAGCAGCTAACTTACATTATGACCTCGATGCATTTCTAAATTCATTCTTTTTTTTGGTCCAACAGCGCCAATAGACTGTGAATCAATTTCAAATCTTGTTGTCCAGGGTTTTCCGTTCTCGAATTATATTTATAATCAAGATCATATTTTTGTACAGGTTATATAGCCATGGCATCGGCAGAAACTATCCAGGCTCATCCCAAAACACCATCTGAATCTGCCAAACTAATCCCCGTACCGGCCTGCGCTGTAGAAACGCAGGAAAAGAAAGAAGACCCGAATCAATCAAACTCGGACAGGCTCGATTCGGCCTTTGACGAAAAACAATCCGCATTCAAGAATCTCGGGATCCTGGACCGGTTCCTCGTGATATGGATATTCCTCGCCATGGCAATTGGGATTATTCTCGGCAACTTTGTCCCCGGCACGGGACGGGCGTTGCAAAAGGGGAAATTCGTGGGAGTTTCGATTCCAATTGGTAAGAATCCTGGTCTTCTGGACGCATTCATCTCAGATACAATTTTGCAAATAGGGGTTTGCTAATATTGTGTGCGAACTGGCAATAGCAATTGGTCTGCTCGTCATGATGTATCCTATCCTGTGCAAGGTCCGATATGAGAGTCTGCATCACATGTTTCGAACCCGGCAAATTTGGATACAGATTGCTTTTAGCATGTTTGTGAATTGGATCATTGCTCCGTTCTTCATGGTATGTTTATGTTTATCATCGTCTATTCTTCATGGTATATTTGTTATGATGTCAATCGTGTGTTTTTCATAGCAGGCTATGCTTTGTGTTTATCATTTCATTATCGCCCATAGGTGACAGCCTCATGCGACCTGTTAGGCAGAATACCCCAACGTCGAAAGAAAAGGCTGACGAAATATACAGTTGGCATTGGCATGGGCCTTTTTGCCCGACAAGCCAGAGTTGCGACAGGGTTTGACTCTTGTCGGACTCGCACGATGTATTGCCATGGTAAGTTAAGAAGCGTCACCTTAATATCTGATATTCTCTCTTTTCTTTTCTTTCTTTCCTTTCCTTTTTTTTTTTTTTTTTTTTTTTTTTTTTTTTTTTTTTAAATATGTTTTTGCACAAAGCAGCTCACATTTCTCACAATGTTAGGTTCTCACATGGACCGGCCTCGCAGGCGGCGACACTGAATACTGCGCCATCCTCGTGGCCATCAACTCTTTTCTTCAAATGGTCTTGTTCGCTCCCATGGGCGTCTTTTTTATCCAAGTCATCAGCGATGGCTGCGTGGCTGGAGCTGACAGCTGTGGTGAAGACGACTCCTCATTCAGCGCAAACTTCGACTACTCCACCGCCGCCAAAAGCGTCGCTGTCTTTCTCGGCATCCCTTTGGCTGCTGCGATTCTCACGCGCTATTTGCTTCGAGGTGCCTGGATTTCTTGGAGTTTTTGGCCTACTCCTCCTACTACTCCTCCCCTTCCTCCTTTTCCTCCTACCACTACTCCTCCTCCTCCTCCTTTTCCTCCCACCCTTACTACTCCAACTACTCACTCTACTCCTCCTACCACTACCACCACCATTCCAACCTCTCCTACCACTACAGGCGCCACCGCAGACGTGCCATACGAAAGAGACGAAGAACGCGCAAGTCAGTCGAGATGCTCAAACCACGCCAGCCAAACAAAACAGTCCGAATGGCACGAATGGTACGACACAACCTTCCTCCCCACTCTCAGCCCGCTCTCTCTGCTCGGCCTGCTCTTCACCATCCTCGTGCTCTTCGCCTCTCAAGGCGCGCAGATTGTGCACCACCAAATCGTGTCCGTCCTACGCGTCGCCGCGCCGCTGGTTGTGTATTTCGCTACCATCTTCTCCGCCACGCTCTTCGTCACGTACAGGCTATTGGGGTTCGGATACGGGCTCGCAACCGCGCAGAGTTTCACGGCAGCGAGCAATAATTTTGAATTGGCGATTGCGGTGGCAGTCGCGACGTTTGGGCCGGACAGTGACCAGGCGCTGGCGGCGACGGTGGGGCCGCTGGTCGAAGTGCCTGTGCTGGTGGGGCTGGTGTATGCTGTCAAGTGGATGGCGGGGCGGTGGCGGTGGAGGGGGTAGGGGAGGGGGGGAAGGGGCGGGCATATATACATATGGGGGTTTATTTTCATTCTATTTCTGACCAAGTCCAAAAAATGCATATCATCGAATCTATCATGCGGAAGTGGTGACTTGAATTGAAATAAACTGAATGGATGAAATTCGGATGAATGATGAATGACGACACTACTCTCTCGAGCATATGTATAACGCCAATGCCATTTCTTTACCGTAGTAACCCCAGATGCTTAATTCAACACAGTAAACAGAAAAGTTTGGAATGGGCAAGGGAAAGAAAGGGGAGCGCGGGGAAAAGAGAACGGAAGAAACACCCCCCTTCCCCCCAAGAAAAGAAGAAGAAAAAAGAAGAAGGGAAGGAAGGGAAGGAATGATTGAAGAAAACAAAAAAAAAAAAAAAAGAAAAATAATGGCTACTGATCATTTACATTTTCGTCTGGACCAGACGGATTCCGTGTCCTGCGCGCTTTATCCTTATCCTTATTCTTGCTCCTGCTACTGCGGATACTACCAGAGATGCTTGCTGCTGCCGAGGCGCCAATGGCGCGGGGCCAGAGACGCATCATTTTCCACCATTCGCCTGTCGATGCCGACGGGGTGTCGGGCGCGGTGGGACTCGATTGGTCCTCGTGGTCATGAGCATCGTATTCAGCATCTGATAACGGTGGGGGACGGTGGACAGGCGTGCTAGCAGAACGGGAAAGAGGGCGGGCAGTGGGAGCGGGGTGATGATGTACGTCTGACGGTAGGTTTGACGAAGATGAGTAGCTTAAGCGGCGTGAGGTATCCGAGTCTTGTTGAGCATCGTCATGGCGCAGTGCATGTTCGTTGCGGTATTGTAAGCTGCGGCGACGAGTCACTGTACTAGGGTCGTTTTTGGAATGGAACAGAGGAGACGGGGACAGTTCAGGAGAGGTCAATGATGAGTCGTCGATATCTGCGGTATTGATTCGTAGGTTTCCCTTGGAGGAGAGAAGACGATGGTTTCTGGCGTGAGCTTCGTTGGAGGCGGCGCCATGTGTTGGTCGTGACGAGCGGCGGAGAAATAATTTCGTAGGTGTGCTCATTGCACGCGCACGCGCATTGGCTGTATTGGCGCGAGGGTTATAGGTGTATGATGTACGGGCATGTTGGAGTTGATGACGGCGGCGGAATAGACTGTCGTCCTGGTCGTCGAGTTCATCCCAGATTTCAGCGGCTTCAGCTAGTCCCTGTCTGCCCAGACGCGTTGCGCTTAGAATGCGATCGTCTCTGGCAGTAGGATCCATGGTGCCGTGCTGGTGGCTTTGCTGACGTTTGCGTCGCACGAGGAGGGGCTGTCTTTCGCCTTCGCGGACGGCAATGGCGGCCTCTTCGTCCTCTAGATAGGGTGTATAATCGTGATCAGAGTCGTCATCGTAATCGTCGTAGAGCGAGACGCCCTCTGGAGCTTCTTCGACAAAGCCGAGACCGGGGCCGAGAGCAGAGTGTGCCACGGGCGGTTTGGTAACTGACTCATCGCTGAGACGCCATGAAAGGGCAAGAACGCCAGAGAGGAGAATGACAGTGCCAAGAGCAATCTGAGAAGCGTTAGGATTAATATATCAGCCAGAGGTGCCGCGACAACTTACAAGAGACCCTTTCAATGCGCCCAAACTCGACACCTGCCGGAAATAGATGAGGCCATCCAGAATGGCAATAATGTTGTAAATGCAGAAAACAAAAGGGTATAGAACGCTGGTAGAACAAAGCTTCAAGCCGCAGTGAAGATAGTAGAGCTGGGTCAGTGCGAGTACAACCAATCCCACAAGAATGACCCACGACTGCCACCGGTTAAACTGGTTACTGCGGTCGACCACAGTGCGGACTAGCAGTTCGACTGCTGATTTTGCCAAAAGAAGGCAATGCGCGGAGAGGATCCCGCTGATCGCGCCATAGGACATTCCCCTGGCAAGACGCATTCGCGCACTGCTATGGGCACGAGGGTGAAGTAATTGGAGGCATCTGGCACCGATAATAATCAAAACAACCAAAATTGCCTGTCCAACCATCCAGAGCACAAACTGTCTCTGGCCCAAAAGCGCCAAAAGTTGATCCAAAGTATGCGCCGGTTCTGCAATCGCACCAAACGTGGCAATCAACACTGCGCCCGCGCAAACCAATACTGTTCCCACCAACGACCACCGCGTAAAGGGTTCTCCGAGTATCAAAGTCGCACATATCGAATTGAATACGAGCCCGGACTATATGCTCCTCCGTCAGTACTCCTCCCTCTTTGATATCACCCCGTTTTGCCACGTCTTGGGTTGGACGTACCGCTTGAAGCGTAGAAAGGACAGGCAGTGGTAATGTTGTTATTTGGATAGAGCTTCCAAGAAGGTTCGAAATTATAAACATGAGCATGCCGAGCTGTCATTTCCCCTTATGTTAGTTCTTCCATTCTGCCGCGCGGAAGTTCGCCGCGGTAAACATACCTGCCATCTTCTCCGACGATGGGGCGGTCGACGTGTAATGTCCGGCGCCTTTTCATCTTCTAGTATATGGCTTTTCCGCTGTAATGTCAAGCCCAGACTCTGTACGCTGGTTGAGATTAAGCCCACGATGACGCCGACCTGCGATTCGTCGTTGAGTTAGTATTGAACGTAAAGGTATCACCCAAACTCCGCTGGGTCGTTGACGTAGTAACGTACAGCAACGCTGGCATTGGGCGACAGATCTCCGAGTTGGCCCATGATGATTGTAGAACGCGGGCAGCACGCCGAGGAAATTTCCGTTGCTTCACCGCTCCTCGAGACGACGTTACCTGCGCAGGATACCGGGAACAGACGAGGTTATCCAACTGGTATGGGCATGCTGCGATCATGTAGCTGTTATGTTGAGATACACCGAGACATGACGCAGGGATGCGAGGTTTGAGCAGCTTTGTTGAAAATGATGAGAAAGAATAGGTAAGAAAAAAAGAAAATGAGAAATTGGGCAAAGTAGCCAAATGTTGTTATTATGATCGTTACGTGTGTAGAGCCCACTCAACCCTCTTCCGTTCGTGGTCTCTTCCCCCTGCGGTTACAGATTGCGGGTTCTGGATCTGGACTAATGAGAACCAACCAACAGCTGACTTCATCCCAATATCTCGCTTCGCTTGCGGCCTCGATTCGTGTCATGGATGGCTACCTGGCTATCATCCGGAGTCGGTCAGTAACATTGGAAAAGACGGATGTAGGATCATGTGGGTTCGTGTAAATGATGCATTTGGGGCTGACACAATACATGGGGATATTATTCCTCATAATACAGAGAGCAAAATTTCACATTGAACTTGACAAGTGACGTGAAGCTCCAGAATAAAAGTGTTTACCTGTGAAGAGTGTAAATGTAAAGGTATCAGTCAAGCGCCATCTTTATCAGCGGTACTTCGTATATCAAGTATCTAGTGTGCGATTACAAGTACCTTCAGCAGCTACCATGCTGCTGTCCCCTAAGCGAATGAATGTCGCGATACAACGACAAGACGAGTATCATCCAAATCGACATCATCCTGTAGCCCACATCTCTGCCAGCACCTCTCCGCCTTGCCCCTCTCCCAGAAAAACAACCCTTTTACCACCACCTCTCCATATTCTCCAGAGGCGGTTCCAGCTACTAGACAAGTTGCCCAACATGTCGCAGGCACACGCATTGTCCGATGACCAGGTACGACCTCAGCACATCGCTATCATCATGCCCTGATATGGCTGCTCTACGACAGCTATACACCTCTTTTTCATGTTCCGCAGCTTGTCTCTCTACAGCTATTCGTCTTTCCGTCCACGATCTCAGACATTACTTGTAAAAGCCAGATATCACTAACATGATGCTTGACGCAAAACTATACAGGTGGCAGGGGAGTTGAAGAAGATGACGGCCTTCATCAAGCAAGAAGCCATTGAGAAAGCCCGCGAGATCGAGATCAAAGCCGATGAGGAATTCGCCATTGAAAAGTCGAAGCTCGTCCGCCAGGAAACCTCCTCGATCGACACTCAGTACGAGAAGAAGTTCAAGCAGGCCGCCATGTCGCAGCAAATCACCCGCTCGACCGTTGCGAACAAGTCGCGGCTAAAGATCCTGACTGCGCGCCAGGAGCTGCTAAACGACCTGTTTGACCAGGCAAACAAGAAGCTCGAGGGATATACCGAGGACAAGTCCAAGTACCAGGAGATTCTCAAGAACTTGACTCTCGAGGGCCTGTATGCGTTGAACGAGCAAAAGGTCCAGGTGCGGGCCAAGCCGGCCGATTACGATGTCGTCAAAAAGGCCCTGGACGAGGCCGCCAAGGAGTTCAAGGAGAATGTCGGCAAGGAGGTTACGGTTACGGTTGACGAGAAGAACCCTCTGCCGGATGGAAGGTAAGCATTTTACTTCATTACTCTTTTATTTTTTCTTCCCGTGGGCTTGTAATTCAACGGTGAAAGACGGAAGCAATAAAGGCTGATTGAGAATTAGCGCCGGTGGTGTTACCATTGTCGGAGGTAACGGCAAGATTGACATCAACAACACTTTCGAGGAGCGACTAAAGCTTCTCGAGTCCGACGCTCTGCCCGCTGTGCGGACTACTCTCTTTGGCAAGAACGAAAACCGCAAATTCTACGACTAAATCCCATGCCGCTCATACCCGTATGTTACATCTCGCATTGCCTTGTTTGTCGGAAGCATTTTCTCAACATATCATTTACTGAGGTTATTCAGACATCACCCGCAAGTGCGACGACAAAGTTTGTTTCGCGCTTCGGCGCCCTCTCATTCTTGCTTGCTTGCTCTGTACATTCTTGATTGTATTCCAGCGCGCTCTGTAGAATCTGTAATAGTATCCATGCAAACATATCTGGTATCATATTCAAAAAAAAAAAAAGTAACTGAAAAAGTGCACGTGCTTTTGCTGCTTCCAAAATATCCCTTCCCCGCGAAATGGCAAATGGCAAATATAAAAGATATCATCCCCGCTGTCTATGCATATATGTTCAATTCTCTTGCGCGGCGTCCGTTACTTGCCGCTGCTGCAAGAATCGCGACATGAAGTTTGCCTGCCCTCCGCCTGGCGAATCGCCGTCGTCATCAATGACAGCACCAAAGATACTCTTTTTCGGTTTTGGTCTGGTACGAACGGAATAACTGAGACGGTAGTGCAGTCGCTCGAGTATCTCCTTTGCTATTGTTCTCGTCATGTTCGTAGCACCGGCATCCACAATGCTGCTAAACATGAATTTGATCTTTGCTGCGAGCGCATCCACATCGGCATTGAACGTTCTCTCTTGCTCTTTGCTTGACAATGCCGGCGCGGAAACGCCTCGGTCTATACCGATGTTGAGAATTGAAATGAGAGCAGAGAGCTGCACGTAGTCGGTTCCTCGATTGATGGTGAAAGCTGCAGTATCCAAATGCTTGATCACCTCCGGTATCTGGAAAATGTCGTCTCGGTTTCTGTTCAGATAGCTCGAATCTTCAAAGAAGAAGGCGAACGCAAGTCGTCGGCGGAAGAGATTGACCCTCGGTGATGAGTTGGGTATGGCGTCGAGCAATTGGAAGCGGAGTGATGGATCTCGAACAAATCCCATCACAGTGTTGCCGACGCAAACCAGCTTTTGAATGTAAACAATAGTGTTATATGGGAATCATAAATGTTGCTGACTTACAAGATCGCCCGCTTCGTGGTCTGGCGCATCGTCGAAGAGAAGAACAATTGCATCTGATATTATTGAGAGGATGTTACAGTCATATGCTACGTTTGAATCGAGTGTCAAGCGAAACAATAGACATAGAGTATGCTTGCGCAGTTCTAGTGATAGGCTGACTCAAAATGAGTAAATGCTTTGCTGTTTATGGAAGGGTGTATCGTACCTCTCTGAAAGCCCGCCGAAAATTTCTATCAACGAATGTAACCGTGAGAAGTCACGATCGGGCGCCGCTGAAATGGTCAGCCTACATCTAATTCGTCATTAAAAATTGAAAATTCGCACCTGTTGGACGGTGAAAAGGGGCTGCGAGACAGGTTAAATCTAATGCATCTTCGAGAGCCTCAAGCTTTGTGAGACTACCGTTGATAGCCGCTGGCTCGACAGCAGCTGAAAATTGACCCCCGCAAGCCTAATTCTGTCAGTACTTTATTATTCCATAAGCGTAACCAGATACTGACCTGTAACGTCATTGCATAAGAATACCTGAGGTCTTCCCGCCGCTCTATACAGACTGAGAAAATTTAGGATTAGCAATATTTTAGAATTTATGAGAAAATTGCCTACCCTCATTTAATAACCAAAGGATGACCTCGTTCGAAAGACCACGCAAAACGGCCATTTCTCGGGCAAATCCGGATAGAAATGCTTGCTGCCGTGATGTAGGATCTGGACAATGATTAACCTCAACATTTGTGCTACATATCGAAACTTAGCCTACCCCTTAGAATAGCCTCCCAACGGTTCGGTGATTCGGTCTGGGGAAATGGCTGTGATTCCAGAGGTTGTGAAGCATTTCTAGGGCCGAAGAAATACCACACGGCCTCTCGATTCAGCGCTCCCGTCCTGCCCATTGCATGTAGAACTCTCTCAACGTGTCCCTCATCGCCTCCTTCACTAACCAGAGAATAAAGCAAACTCTCGTCTATGCCACCTGCATGGCGAGCAACTGCAGCAACAGCTGGCTTAGAAGCAAAAGCCAAGTCCATAGCGGCCCTTGCTGAGGCAACTTTCGCCTCGGTTACCTGGTCCTCTTCGGTTTGTCTGACTAGAGAATCTAGAGAAAACTTATATTTGGGTATAATTCTTGGGCTGTGATCATTGGTGCCACGTCCGAATCTGAGGCCACCAGATCGAAGCCGGCTTTTTAATGCTGGCGATTGCTCCTCTTTTACTCCCAAAGGCTTGTCTTTGTTTCGTGAGAGGATATTATCGATATCCTCAAGAGATTCCAAGTCAGAGTCCTCATCATCGGAACTTTTCACAAAGACCTTGCCGCCCCGCATGCCCCTCGTCTGCGTATCAGAGGGCAGCTCTTGAGACGGTGGGATACTGCCCATCTGAGACGAGGGAGAATGTTCTCGTTTTGGCATGGAGTCAGAAGATTGGGATGCAAAGAACGGGCCATTAGATGAGAGTTTCTCTTCCTTTACAGCGTTTCTCTTCTCTAGCTCAAAGTCATCTTCTACCACAGGCGGCATTCGGAATGTGCCGTTTAAAGCTGAAGGTGCATCTTGAGAAAACGACACGCCGGAAGAGGATCTCTCCCCAAATGACGATATTGTCTTTGTGTCCTGCGGATCTCGCCTGGAGCGTCCGTCATTCTTAGTTTTGAAAAAATCGGTGATATTTCGATTCTTTGACATCACCGTGGGTAACTTGATTATATCTCTTTCCAAATGATGTTAGGCATGACAGAACACCAGGGCACGTTCGAGACGCGAGGTGGACGCGAGCTCGCGTATAATGGAAGGAAAAGCGTCTCCAATTAAGCTTCTATGCTAGGCTCTCCCGCTGTAGCTGACCTAACCGGGCATAACTCTTAACTGTTCCTCGATGCCATTATCGTTCAACTCGGAGGATGTTTTGTAGCTTTCCAGGTCCTGAATGTATTCGATGGCGAACATTCGTGGGCAATTCCTCGTGGTATAAAAATATCTTAGAAATCGGATACATTGGACACACATCATCTCAGAAACATCCAAACGACCTCAAAGCCGCGGTAGAAGAGGCTGTGATTTTATCAATGCCGTCTCCGACGAGTGTCAAATTATGAATAAATAATGGTACTCATTATAAACAGTTTCCAGAGTTGGAAGATACGTGCTTTTGCTGGACAAATCGGCATCAGCACGCTAAAAGGCGGCAGCATGGGGATGAATACCAAAGACAGAACACTTTTTGCATCCGCTGTCTTCCTCAAAATTACGTGAGGGCCTAGAAGAGCATAGAATGCTGAGGATATGACCGTACTAATTACAGCTTCATTTCCACTGATCAAGTTGTTGGAATTCACGCCATCAGAACTGTTACTTTCAATGGAATTTGCCACAATCTTCACCGATGATGGAAGCACGAGAAGAAACCTGGAGGCTACATTGTCTATCCTCATCTGCTTGTGTCCAGTGCAGAATGAGCCGTGGGTTGACGCCTTGAACAAAGGTGAGTCTGTGTGTTTTACGAGTGCAGTCCAGAGTAGCAGCAGTGGAGCATCCCTGACCGGGCAATGATGACTAGAAAAGACCCTTGTCCAAGCCATTGCACGTGCACCTCATATGAAATTCTGCTTCGGACACTGGTTGGTACCGAAACAGAAGGACTCAAGGAAAAAAGATAATAATGCGCTATTATATCGGCATGTTCGGATGCGAATCTTGCCCGAAGCCGACCGAGCGGCCGACCGGACAGCGACGACGAGGGGGGCGAGAGCGGCGGCGGCCGGACCATGAAAAAAGTTGCTGGGGTTCCTTCTTCAATGCGGGTATGGCGAACCCGCCAAGATGACGAAGCTCCGCTAATTTATCAAAAGTACCTCTACTTTGCTCTGGACAAACTTTGATCGCATTTTGCTCTTTAGTGTCATCATCTAGAGGTGACAGTACTTGAAGAAGTGGGATGTGTCCCCAAGGTGCACATCACTAATCCCCAAGACGCATAAAAATCGCCGTTAGTCATCCCCACAGAAAAGATGAAAGGCTCCTGTCTCATGTCAGATCCTTCTTTTCGACTGAGATGCAAGTCTGATGCAGATTCCGAGCAACCATGAAAAGTCGTAAAGCTTATCAGCAAGTGGCTAATCATGCTTAAGGCCACGTTCACGAGTCCGAGATGGAGTCTCAAAACCTTCGCTCAGCGGTGGCGCGCATGGCCCAGGTTAATTCTTGGCCGCCCTTGCTAGGGCTGACTTGAGCAGGAATGAACACGGTACTCGCCACAGACTGTGATATTCAAGGAATCAAGATACTGTAATTCTGTAATCTTAGAGTATCCAACTACCTATGAACTCTTTCTATTAGAAAGAAGAGTCTGATCTAGGTACTATTAAGTTATTGCACATCTAATGGCTGGTCGGAGCACTGATTCGCTTTGTTTGATTACTCTATTGACGAAGATGGATGATGCAGCGGATGAAGATCCATGTCGCCCTGCTAATTTTAAAGTCCCTCTCGCTCACAATTAGTCCACAACTAGCGGGTGACTTGGTGATGACTAGCGCAGAAATGGGAGGTGCAAGTACTCCTGACGTACCCAAGGTACCGTTGAATATTCACGGCTGGGGAATCACCAGGAGCAACGAGTGGGAAAAAAAGGGCAAAGAAAAAGACTTCGCGCCGCACCATCCAAGTTACTGCCACCTCCCTAAGTCGGATTTGTCAGATCCCTTTTTGGCGCGCAACCTGAGGCATCTTTTGCTCTGCGTTTGGTAGGTAAGCGTTGATTTGATGCGCATTGATTACTCTTGCATGCGTGTCCTGGCTGTGTAGGGGCCACCCCGTCATTTGCGGAGTTCTTGTATCTCTTTCGCAGTAGACAGACTGCCCTGGTACCCTTCTGTGCACACCAGGACACTCGTCTTCTATTCTCTCGCCTCCTATTATCTCACCCATCTTTACCCTTCTCCTCCTAAAAGTCTCACTTTTATGTTATTTGTTAAAGCCTCTCGAGATCATTATTGATTTCCCTGTCAATTGACCAACTGCTCGCGAGTCATTCCTCACCATCCTGGGGGAAAACGCCTTCGCGTCGCTCGTGGCGGGCCCATCTCTCCTAAGGGTACCTAATCAACCTTACCAATCCAGGTATTCCCGAATCTTAATTCCGGATGGTTAACACTTTAGCCTTCTAGTTCGCCGCCCACCCAGTCGCCGCTGCGAGTCTTTTTCGTCACTGTTTCGCTCCGTTCCCTCGTCCTTTGGTGACTGACATCTTGGGAATTTCAACTATCTTTACGACACCAGTCGCGCTCTTCGACACCTCGTCGTGCAATCAAGTTGTTCCTGAGACACGGACGGGTATCGCTCTTTGATCCTCGGATCCTTTCCTCTTTGGATGCTCACTCATCCGTCCTACCCGACCGATTCCAAGGTTACAAAGATTACATCTGTCGTCGTCTTCTGCGTCAAGGACAGCAGCCGCTGAATAATTTGAACGAATGCCATTGACGACTTACACCTTTTTGATCCATCGATTGTGAGTGCAAGTCTCGGCGCCAGCCGACTTGCTAGTAACTCTCCCTGGCTCTGGAAATCGTCGCCGGTTCAAGGGTGAAGGACCTTGTCGTTCATTGCCTCGCTCCCAATTTGCACAATGACCATTCAGCCATACGCAGAGCCAACTAACGTGACGAATCCCGTCAATCGGATACGATGGGCGACGCAACGAGTTTCTGGCCCAAGCGGGCGAAAGAAGCGTCTCTCCATCATGGACCGGTTCCATCGAGGTTCGGTACGCGAGAAGAGGGCGCGACAACAGCAGCAACAGCATGCCGATTCATTTCCAGAAGAAGAGGATGGCCCTGATCATCAGGATACAGAAGAGTCACATGAAGAAGCTGAAGGTCAACAACGGTCCATCTACTTCAACGTTCCTCTCCCGGATTCCGCCAAAGACGACGAAGGCCGGCCCGCGATCCAGTATTCGCGGAACAAGATCCGTACGGCCAAATATACGCCTCTCAGCTTCGTCCCGAAGAACTTGTACTTTCAACTACACAACATAGCTAATATTTATTTCTTGTTCATTGTGATCCTCCAGGTCAGTCTTTCTTCCCGTACCTCTATACACCACGCCTCCCGGAACTAACCATATCTTGCGAAAACATAGATTTTCTCCATTTTCGGTGCTTCCAATCCCGGCCTCGGTGCCGTGCCCATTATTGTTATTCTCACTGTGACGGCGATCAAAGATGCCATTGAGGACTGGCGGCGAACCGTGCTTGACAATGAACTGAACAACTCGTCGGTTCATCGTCTGGTGGATTGGGACAATGTCAACGTGTCTGAGGAGAACGTGTCCGCCTGGCGAAGGGTGAAGAAGGCAACCACGCGGACAATTGTATCCACTTATCGAGCATGCAAAGGCATGAGGAAAAAGTCGTCCAAAAAGGGCCAAAAAGATGTCGAGCGTGGCCTCGATGAGCCTCGGACGTCTGCCGGCACCAGGCCAACGCCGCGGACCTCGATGAACTCTTACCGCTCTTCAGTCTATTCTCAGAATAGCGGGGTCGAGGAGGAAGGCATCCAAATGACGCCCGTTCCCTCGCCGAGTCCCGCGAAAGAGCGTCTCTCCAACGGCAATTTGGAGGTCCACGAACGCCCAATGACCGGTTTCTCCTACGACGAAGAGTCCGAAAACTACTTTGCCGCGAGAAAAGCTGCTGCTCCTACGCAGGAGTTGAGAAAAAATGCCTCGGCTTCCAATAAGGCATGGGGCAACGTTATCAATCCCAATAAACCCCTGCATAATGCAGCTCGGTTCAAAAAAGACTATTGGAAGAATGTGCAAGTTGGCGACTTTGTGCGCATCTACAATGAAGACGAGGTTCCGGCCGATTGTGTCATCCTATCCACTTCGGATCCGGACGGCGCTTGCTACGTTGAGACAAAGAATTTGGACGGCGAGACAAACCTCAAAGTCCGTCAGTCACTGCGCTGTGGCCGTCATGTGAAGCATGCTAGAGACTGCGCACGGACTGAGTTTCTCATTGAGAGCGAGCCACCGCACTCCAACCTTTACCAGTACAATGGTGTGATTCGCTGGAATCAAATTGACACGGCAGATCAAGACGTGGAGCCCGTTCCCAGAGCAGAACCAATTTCGGTCAACAATTTGCTGCTACGTGGATGCAGTCTTCGAAACACGGAGTGGGTGCTTGCCATTGTCGTCTTCACCGGAGAAGAGACCAAGATTATGCTCAACTCTGGCATGACGCCCACTAAGCGCACGAGGATCGCTCGAGACCTAAATTGGAATGTCATCTACAACTTCATCATCCTGTTCTTGATGTGTTTCATTTGCGCTATCGTCAACGGCGTTACTTGGGGTCAAGGACACAACTCTCTCGACTTCTTTGAATTTGGATCCATTGGAGGGACCCCGGCGCTGAATGGTTTCGTCACGTTCTGGACTGTTGTTATTCTCTTTCAGAACTTGGTCCCGATTTCGCTCTTTATTACCCTTGAAATTATCAAGACGGCCCAGGCATTCTTCATTTGGAGTGATACTTTCATGTACTACGAAAAGATTGATTATCCTTGCACGCCAAAGTCGTGGAATATCTCAGACGACCTCGGACAGATCGAGTACATTTTCTCGGACAAGACAGGAACTTTGACGCAAAATGTCATGGAGTTCAAGAAATGTACTATCAATGGGGTTCCTTATGGAGAGGCTTACACCGAGGCTTTGGCTGGTATGCGCAAACGAGAGGGAGTCGACGTCGAAGAGGAGGGGGAGCGAATGCGCGAGCAGATTGCACAAGATCGAGTGCAGATGTTGGCTGGTCTTCGAAAGATGCACGACAACCCCTACCTAGTCGATGATCAGCTCACTTTTGTTGCACCAGACTACGTTGCCCACCTCGCAGGCGAAAATGGAGAGGAGCAAAGTCGTGCCAACGAGCACTTTATGCTCGCGCTTGCTCTCTGCCACACGGTTGTCACAGAGCGAACGCCCGGTGACCCCCCCAAGATTGAATTCAAGGCCCAGTCCCCAGATGAGGCCGCCCTGGTTGCCACAGCTCGTGACTGTGGCTTTACCGTTCTCGGCCGTCGTGGTGATGAGATCATGCTCAATATCATGGGCGAGGAGCGATCATATACTATTCTCAACACGTTAGAGTTCAACTCTTCGCGAAAGCGTATGAGCGCTATTGTTCGAATGCCTGACGGGAAAATTGTTCTCTTTTGCAAAGGCGCAGACAGCATAATTTGGTCTCGCCTGAGACGTGGCGAGCAGGCCGAGTTGCGCGAAAGCACCAAACAACATCTTGAGATGTTTGCCCGAGAAGGTCTTCGCACTTTGTGCGTAGCGCAAAGGGAGCTGAATGAGGACGAGTACTACGCGTGGAACAAGAAGCATGAAGTTGCTGCCGCTGCAGTCCAAGATCGAGAGGAGAAGCTTGAGAAGATTTCAGATGAGATCGAAAGGCAGCTGCTGCTACTCGGCGGAACAGCCATCGAGGACAGACTTCAGGATGGTGTGCCTGAAACGATTGCCCTGCTCGCAGAAGCGGGAATCAAGCTTTGGGTGCTCACTGGAGACAAGGTCGAGACTGCCATCAATATTGGATTTTCTTGTAACCTCCTTAACAATGACATGAATCTCATTGTTGTAAAGGCGGATGCTGGGAATCCAGAAGCAGTGTCAGCAGAATTGGAGAAACACCTGAGTGTATTTGGGATGACAGGATCAGATGCCGAATTGGCTGCCGCTAAGAAGGATCACGGCGCACCTGGTCCCACTCACGCCATTGTTATCGATGGTGATTCACTCAAGGTTGTTCTGGAAGAGCAATACAAGCAGCAATTCCTCTTGCTCTGTAAGCAGTGCAAATCAGTTCTTTGCTGCCGAGTCAGCCCCAGCCAGAAAGCTGCTGTCGTTCAAATGGTCAAACGAGGTCTTGATGTTATGACACTCTCCATTGGAGACGGTGCCAATGACGTCGCAATGATACAAGAGGCAGACGTCGGAGTGGGTATCGCCGGTGAGGAGGGTAGACAGGCAGCCATGTCGTCCGACTATGCCATTGGTCAATTCCGCTTTCTGCAACGACTTGTCCTTGTTCACGGCCGCTGGTCATATCGCAGAATTGGTGAGACAATTGCCAACTTTTTCTACAAGGTAAGCTTACTCGTCTATGAACCTACATGTTGATCTTAAAGGGTCCCTAATATATGCATAGAATATCGTTTGGACATTCACGTTATTCTGGTACATGATCTACAACAATTTTGACGGATCATATCTCTTTGAATACACGTACATTCTACTGTACAACTTGGCCTTCACATCCATTCCAATCATCTTATTGGGTGTGCTCGACCAAGATGTAAGTGACAAGGTCTCTCTTGCTGTCCCTCAGCTCTACCGTCGTGGCATTCAACGCAAGGAATGGACACAAACAAAGTTCTGGTAAGAAACTGCTGTCCTGTCTCTCCCCGGAGTCTAACTTAACATGTTGCTAATCTGCTGCAGGGTGTATATGCTTGATGGCATCTACCAGTCTGTGATTTGCTTCTACATGGGATATCTCATGTTTAAACCAGCCAATTTTGTCACCGCGAACGGACAAAATATTAATGACAGACAGCGCATAGGCATCTATGTTGCCTGCGCAACAGTCGTTGTAGCAAACATCTATTTACTCATGAACACATACAGATGGGACTGGTTCACTCTCCTCATCATGTCAATCAGTATCCTCCTCGTGTGGTTCTGGACAGGAGTCTATTCAGCCTTCACGTCCACCATGACGTTTTACGGAGCTGCCAGCGAGGTCTTTGGCCAAGCGACATTCTGGGCTGTCACTTTCCTTTCTGTCATTATCTGTCTGTTACCCAGATTCAGCGCCAAGATCGTTCAGAAATTCTACATGCCCTACGACGTCGACATTGTTCGCGAGCAAGTCAAGCAAGGGAAATTCGCCTATCTTGATGAAAAGTCGGCATACACTGTCCAATCCAACAGCGAGTCCACCGCTTCCTCGGACGAAATACCTAAGCCCGCACCTATAAATGGCAACGCTTATCAGAATGAAGATGAAAGGCCGATTTATCCTCCCTCGGTAGCGGCGACTCGCACTACCCATAACCCCCGAAGTCAAAACGGCAGCGATGGCACAGAATACACCGGCCATCGTTTATCACTAGACCCTCCGGTGCGAACTTCGGTGGAGCGTCCCTCCCGACCCTCATATGAGAGAGTTCGCATGAGTATGGATCGAATGCGACCCAGTTTCGAGGCGTCGAATGACATTACCTCTGCCGCCATGCTCACGAGAATGGAGTCGGAGTATTCGCAGCCAGAGCACAGCGAAACTGGCGTAGATGGAAACCGTGATAATGGCGGAACACAGCAGTCAGCGATTCCTCATGCGCGATGATGACTCTTTTTACTGATACCATCGTTGTCCCTTTTTTTTTATAAACCCTGCTGTCTTTTTCTAAAATTTTTTCCTTTCCATATTTTGTGTATATAGACAATGTCTTCTGATTCTTTCCTTCAGTCTTCTGTCCTTGTCCTAAATTTCCTGTGTCTTTTGCGTCCTTTTCAATGAGCCTGCTTAGTCTTGATCCTCCGTGATCCATCTTTTCTTTCCCTGAACCTCGATTTTCGTTCATATCTTCTCAATATCATGAGCATACCCGGCGTTTCCTTGTGCCCCCCCGCCAGATCTCGTTTTAAGAATTCTTTTTTCAATGTGATTTTATATCATCTTCTAGATAATTCAGAATCAACGCTGCCAATCCTGCTTCGAAACACCAAAAAAAGGATCAATCGATGCCTCATATGTGCAACAGTTGATATGACTCGACTATATTTGTCATATACTTCGTACCAGAAACAAAAAGAAGTAATGATCAATCTTGAACCAATCCTCCCACCCAAAAACTAAAAAGCAAAAAGAGAAAGCACCGGTAAGTGGTCAGTACGGGGGTCGAACCCGCGACCTTGGCGTTAACTGAAGTCTCTTGCTAAAGCAAGAGGACAAAGGTATTAGCACCACGCTCTAACCAACTGAGCTAACCGACCTGTTACCCGGTGTCATAAGAACTGACATAGAGCTTTATAAACCAATTTCACTGAAAGTTTATCGCCGCAAGACATGCCTAAAGTCGCGAATGCAGGCACGCGCTACGCGGTTGACTGACGAGTTTTCGCGTAAAGTGGATTGAGCCTTGCGCTTTGTTTTCAGACACTCTATCCTTCCCGCATAGCGCAGCCTTTAAGCTAAATACAGCTAGTGGCACTGCTTCCTCGTGCACACATTGCTTCCGACTCTACTGTGGACACACCTTACCGCCGGGCAACAAATGGTCTATGCGTCGGTAATTGAAGGTAGTTCTGACCCGTGAACCTTTCATGCTTCATGCTTCTGCAGCTTTTGTGTTGGGTTCTGCAAGCGTTATGGCTCATGGCCAATGGCCGAACTATTTTTCATAGGCCAAAGATTAACCCTTTCATTTCAATCCTGCTGAACAAGGATACAATCTGGTGAAATACCCCCTTTGTTAACTAGGCCATAATACCTTTGATTGCTTATCCTCCTGACTCTAATGCAGTGTCAAACTATCAGAGATAGCTGACGTTTGGAGGTTCAATACAGATCCGTCATACATTTTTCAGATCGATCAGACACCCTAAACTTTTCGGAACTTGTTGGAAAGCTTGCAGCACCTGGCACGGAAACGTCCCGCGAACGAGCTAGCTTAGAGAGTGAATCTCAAGCTGTCACCCTCTTTTCGATTGCACGAAAATATTCGAATACCTGACAGTGAATATTCGTGTACCAGAAATCGACGCCCGGATAGAACGAGAGTAAACAAACAATCAAGTAAACAACTAAACGAATGAACGGGATCGTACAACAACCATCAGTTTGTTTGGACACATTTGTTTGGCAACGACTTCGTTGAACTTTTCCGACTGATTACGTACGGTCGTTTACACCATTGCACAGCGCTGAGGATATAGATCACGGGGATCGTCAGTTGGAAGTTTATTTGAGTCATAGAGGATACTACCTTTGAGGGACACCTTGACTGGACGCCTATAAGAAGATTTCCTTTACGAAACATACACTTGGAGAGTTAAGTCAAAAAGGGCTGTAGAACGACGAATTGACGGTCAGCTGGGAGCATTGAGTTGTGACAGGGTAGAAGCTCTCAAGCTCGGTCCAGTCCAATAACCGATTTATGTCTTGTTACTCCCTTGTAAATGGACGAATGAGCGTGTCAACCACCTGACGGAAATAATAAATTGTCATGGCCGAGCTAGTGGCCGGCGTCGAGTAAGTAGCTTTTGTATTTGGCTTGTTGTCTTCAAGCTTTCGCTTTCTTTGTGCTCGCCATTTTCCTGTAGCAAACCGCTTCAGCTTTTCCGCGGCCATAGTGGTTTGGCTTAATAGAGAAGAATAAAACTGACAACGTACTCTTACCTTACAGAAGCCTGCAAGCTCTCCCAGATGAAGTTCACTGGTTTTGCGAAAGGCGTGGCGATGATGGCGAAGATCCGAACGAGACGAATTTCGAACAGCAGAACGGAAATGCTATTGATAGAGCCAGAGAAGCCGAGCAACGGAGGGGCGCAGTTTTCATGTCCTTGCAGCTGCTTGCATACGATGGTGAAGGCATCCAACACTATCAGCAGTACTTGCGGGATGGATTGGATCGGCAGATGGTGAGATGTGACACATGTATCCGCGAGTATCACAAGGGAAAAAAGCAAATGATGGAGAGATTAAGACAGTATGGAGTCTCCTTTCAAAAATCGGGTATTTTGCCGTTTGGAAATCTCGCCGCTGACTTGACCAGTGATTATGATGACCAAGACGTTCTTCAGTTCTGCAAAATCTTTGACGATAAGGATATTCAGCGGATAAAGGCGGGCTTGACGAGCGCGCTGTCTTCTTTGCTCGCTACTCCTCCGGAGAAACGCGGACCGGGCGCTCTCCACCCTACTGCGATGCACGCCATCTTTGAGTCCTTGAGTTGTGAAGCGTTCCTGACTGACGATGACCTCCTTCAATCATATTTCGATGAGCCCTTCCGCTTAATGCAGGTCAAGCGCACTCTCAAACTCGGATACTGCGTTCCTGCAATGACGTGTTTCCTATTCGACCCTCAACCCTTTAGGCTTCAGTGGGCGGTCAACTCCTGGTCCAAGTTCACGAGGAACATCACTTCCGATGAGTTTGACTGGGCGGTCAGAGAGCAGCTTATCAGAGTCTTGACCCGAGCAGCTGGCCCAGAGATTGACATTAATCTCATAAAACGGCTCTGGGATGGGATGAAGCTTGTCGTAAATAAGCTTGACAAGGATCTCATCACTCATTCTCTGCGCGCTATGGATATTGACGTATGCCGAATGGCATTGGAGCATCTTCAGTTCGACACACCAGGCTTCCACTCGCTTCTGCAGACAATTGTTCTCTTACTAGAAAAGTCTCCAGAGGACTTTTGGGACTCCATGGGAGCTATCTCTCCGTCCACTGTCGTTGAGCAAATTTTTACGAATCCCTACCTCGTCCGCACACTACGGCAAGACAGCGGTGACCACCTCGCCGTAACCCCAGCGGTTAATGACATGCTGGCATGGATTGAGCCATTTATGGCTTCTCTCAAACCAGCAAACCAGCCTCCAGCCTGTCGGTCAATCGTCTTGCAGCTGATTGATCGTTTACAGACCGACCAGTTCCCTGAGTCATCAAGGATCTACTGCTATCAGAAGGGAGTGCAAGTACTGGTACAAACACTGAGTAATTTCAATGAAGATCAGTCCGTTTTTGGCTCCGTTGGTCGCATAGTAGTCTCTGACACCCTTGAAGTGGCAAGCACTTACGTCGGGGGTATTCTGACCGTGGCGCGCTCATCATCACATGTGGGCCAAAATGTAGCTTCAGCCTGCATGGATGTCGTTCGCAACGCCTTATCGCTGGAATGTCGAGCTTTAAAAGCGGACCATGAGATCCTAGAGGCTGAACAGGCATTACAGCATGGGGGCAGTTCGCACTCGAATGTCATATGGGATGCTGTTGTTAAGAACCTTGAGTCAGATAACATGCCTCTTGCCAAGGCCGCCCTGAGAGCAGTCATGCCTCTGGTTGGTTTGGAGAAATTCAATCTCAGGACGGAGCAAACCCTGGTTAAAGAGAAAAGCCGATTCAATGACACATTTAGTCATCTTACTCACTGGGTTTTTCGCATATTGGAAAAGCTAAACGACTTTGATCCGGACGATCTAGACGAGCTTTTTAAAAACAAAGAAACCGCAAGCACGTTGATTTCTGCATTGTTCTCTGCAGATGAAAATACTTACCATGCAGCTCTGGAACTCATTAAGACCGTCAGCGCCCAATTTGGCAGAAAGGAGGCGATAGCCCATCTCCTGAAATCTTTCTTCGACGTCACCATGAGTTGTCTGGCTTGGGCGATTCGACGTATTGCCAATAAAGGCACATTTGCCTCTGTTCCACGGATGCTTAAGACTTGCACCGATGTAATTGACATCCTCTGTAATTTGCAAGATGGATTGCTTCGCAGTAAAACGTTGAACGGCGCGGAAGAAGTCACATCAGTTGAAATGTTCTGGCAATACCAGTGGCAAGCTTTGAGAGTAATTTTTGAGCGAACCGAAAGCTGGAGTCAGCGGGGCAACGATAAATCGGTGATGATGGAATTTTGCAGAGATACGATGGAGTTTGCTGAGAGGCTTTTTGAACAGTACTCTGCATTCTCAAGCGCTATTGATTCGGCGGATAGTATTGAGCGCGACCAGGCTAAAGGATCCGGGGAGAAGAATGCGGGAAGGAAGTTACTGGAACATCCAGTTCTGACCTTGAACTCGATGGCAAAATGGCTTAGACTTAGAGACGAGTATCTTGCAAACACACTGGTGGCCCTCCTTACAAAGATTCTCGGTCGTCTTGCTGATTGGGGAATGACCATCGGAGACGATACATACGCATACATCGACGGTGGTATCATTGGAGGGTCGGTCAGAAATGTCCTCCCACTTCAGTCAAAAGCAGAGCTCTCCAGAGCACTAGAAGGTCACCATGGTCCGCAACGGCCGTCGACCAAGGACACAAAGTCCGTTCCAGCGCAAAGCAAAAGGCAGAGTACATTGGCTGGATGGGCACAGCCTGGCGTTGCGCCTTCTGTCACTGGACCCAGAGGACCAAGGCAGGAGGCACTCAATCTTGAGGCTTGGAGAGCAAAGGCCAAGTCGCCCAGAGACGTCATCGATATCAGCGACGAAGATGAGTATGGCGGATCCAGTACTCTCAATGACGATATACTGGATCTTTCCAAGTCGGTCGAAAAAGCCCGCCCTCTTTTACAAAAATTCAAAGACCAGCCTGCGCGAGTACCTGCGCTCAGGGCACCTTCACGAGACGCCGATGGATTGACATTCCGTGAAAGACGTGAAAAGGAGAAGGAAGCGAAGAAACGCCGCGATCTCGCTGAACTGGCTCGCGTCAAGAAAAACCTACCGCCAACCGGTGTCGCTGAGCAGACCTCGGAGGAAGGTTCAGGGCTTCGAGGCATTGGCGTAAGAGGTAAAGACCATGCGCCACAGGGTTCGATCATGATGGTACCGTCCGACTCTGAATCGGACTCTGAAATGGATGAAATGGACGCAGAGTTGTTTGGAAAAGCACCTAAATCTTCATCGGCTGTCAAAGACTACGAGAGGAGCAAAGCCGATGCACTGAAGCAGATGGAGCGCCAAGGACCCGTTAAGAAGAAGAGGCAGGTTCGATCTGCAAAGGACATGCGCGCTCGATTAGCGCCCGACCTTTCGCCCCTTCACAAAACGATTCTTAGCTGGGACTTCTTCGCCGAGGGAGACTTCCCTCCTAGCTCTGACCGTCACGACTACAGTCTTGTCTCGAATACGTTCAGAACCCCGATCGATTATCAGCGGGTCTTTGAGCCTTTGCTTGTGTTGGAAGCATGGCAAGGTTTCCTCAAAGCCAGGGAAGAGGGAAACTTTAAACCTTTTGAGATCAAAGTTGCCAATCGTCTGTCCGTAGACTCTTTCATTGAGGTCAGTACAACTGTTTCCGTTGCTGATGGAAAAGACCTTGGAATTGGCGAAGCGGATATTATTCTTATGTCGAAAGCGAAATCACCGACCCAGGGACACGATCAACCACACTGTCTTGCTCGAGTATTTAGAGTGACGCGGAAGAAGAACATTATTGAAATCTCCTATCGTGTCGTTCCTGGAAACCCGCTCATCAGCTCTCTTGCTCCAAATGTCACACTGTGGGGTGTGAAGATTTCTTCGATCACGCCGCTTGAAAGAGAGTATGGTGCTCTGCTTGGTCTTCAGTATTACGATCTTTGCGATGAAATTATCAGAGCTAAGCCATCTCCGCTGCTCAATTATACGGAAAAGCAGCTCAAGTCCATCTTTGACATTTATGGACTGAATCTGGCACAAGCCAAGGCTGTACGATCAGCCGTTGATAATGATGCATTTACTCTTATTCAAGGTCCACCGGGATCGGGAAAGACGAAGACAATTGTTGCTATCGCAGGAGCACTACTAACAACAAGCCTCGAGGAAAAGGGTGTGGCTATCTCTCGCCCACAATTCAACAATGGACTCAATCTTCCCGGACCTCGCGGAGGTGCACCAGCCAGGAAGCTATTAGTCTGCGCACCAAGTAACGCAGCTGTGGACGAGCTGGTTATGCGTTTAAAGGAGCCTGTGAAGACATTGAACGGAGAACCCAAACCCCTGCGAGTTGTCCGTATCGGCCGTAGCGACGCGATAAATGCCAATGTCATGGACGTCACCTTGGAAGAGCTGGTCAATGCAAAGCTCAACCTGGCAAACGGCAATAAGAACAACCCTGGCGACGAGATTCACAAAATCATGATGGAACACAAGGCCACATCTGACGAGCTTAACGTGGTGCGGACAATCCTTGACGAGGCGCGCGCCAAAGGCGAGCAAGCGGCGGAGCAGCAGCGGAACTTTGAGCTCTTGAAGCGCAAAAAGGCCATGCTCAGTACACAGCTCGATAATGCCCGCGACCGCGGTAATACTGCGGCAAGAGATGCAGAGATCAACCGAAGACGCGTGCAGCAAGAAATTCTCGATCAAGCTGATGTTATCTGCGCAACTCTCAGTGGTAGTGGACATGACATGTTTCAGAACTTGAACATTGAGTTCGAGACTGTCATAATCGATGAGGCGGCCCAATCAATTGAGTTGAGTGCGCTCATTCCGCTCAAGTATGGTTGTTCTAAGTGTATCCTCGTCGGAGATCCAAAGCAGCTTCCTCCTACTGTTCTATCGAGAGAGGCTGCTCGTTTCCAATACGAGCAGAGCTTGTTCGTCCGGATGCAGGGCAATCATCCCAATGATGTTCACCTTCTGGATACTCAATACCGTATGCACCCGGATATTAGTCGGTACCCAAGCAAAGCCTTTTATGATGGAAAGCTCTTGGATGGACCTGGAATGGATCAACTCAGGCAAAAGCCTTGGCATGCAAGCGGCGTTTTGGGGCCGTATCGGTTTTTCGATGTGCAAGGACAACATCAGAGCGCACCCAAAGGCCACTCTCTCATTAACGTTGCCGAACTCAATATTGCCTTAATGTTGTTTGATCGCTTGATTACCGATTTCCGAGGCTATGATTTTAAAGGAAAAGTCGGCATCATCACACCTTATAAGAGTCAGCTTCGAGAGCTCAAGACGAGATTTGCCGCCAAATATGGCGAATCGATCCTGTCTAGTGTTGATTTCAACACGACCGATGCTTACCAAGGTCGTGAGAGTGAAGTCATCATCTTTTCTTGCGTGCGAGCTTCTTCCAGTCGCGGAATTGGTTTCTTGGCGGATATTCGTCGTATGAACGTCGGTCTTACTCGTGCAAAGTGCTCCTTGTGGGTGTTGGGAAATTCACAGTCTTTGGTCCATGGCGAGTTCTGGGCGGGTCTTATCACGGATGCGCAAAGCAGAGGACTCTACACCTCCGGTGATTTGAAAAAGATGCTCGCTAGGCCTTCGGCCAGCGGAGAGACTTTGAACTACAGCAATGGCTTCGGAGGCGACTCTGATATCGAAATGCCAGATGCGCCGACTGCCGGCTCTGCAACTCCTTCTGAACCTGAATTTCCTGTGCAACCCCCTGCGCCTCAGAGACGTGATTCGAAAAAGTCCTCAGAGGCAACCACGGCCAAACCTCCGGCTCCAAAGAAGAAGAAAAAGTCGGCAGACATGGGAACTACAAACGCTCCTCAAAAGGCGCTGTCCGCACCATCGGGCGCTCTTCTCAACCCCGCCGACAAGAAAATAACCCTTGGTACAAGTGGTACCAGCACGCCAGGCAGCAAGAGTCATGATGAGTCTGCTCAAACGGATGCCGGCACGAGCCATTGCTTCCGCTGTGGCGACACTTCTCATACTAGAATTCATTGCAAGGCTGTTCGTTGTCTCCAATGCGGCGCCTTTGGTCATGTCACCAATACCTGCCCTAACCCAAATGCTCTACCTGCCAGAGACCGCAAACGGCTCCAGGACAAAGAGGACGCGCATTATAGGAAGCAACAAGAATTCCAGGACAAGCAGCGAGCCCGGCAACTTGGAGAACATGATTCCAAGATTCCTTCTATCAATGTCACCAGACGTACGCCTCCGCTGGAGGATGGACTGCCTAAGAAGCCGCCCGTTGCACCAAAGGGGTTTGGAAAGCGACCTCGTGAACCATCGCCGCCAACGGACTTGCCTGCTGTGAAGCCAGGAGACGTAAGTTTGTATTCAGGTAATTATTCTATGAATGAGCTAATTTGTCCAAAGGTCAAGTCAAAATCTCGAATTGAAAATACGCCTCAGAACCTTCCAAGCAAACCTGTCCCTGCCGGAACTCATCCTCTGCCACCGAGACCTGTGAGTTCAGCCCCTGAACCTGCACCTGATCCCGGGCAAAATAGACCCATGCCGAACCCTATTCGCGGTCCACCTCCGCCCAAGCGCCGCAAGGAAGTCGATCCGTTTATTCGGCCAAAGAAGAGAGGCCCCAGGCCTTAGATGTTTTGTCTTCTTCCCTCCGAACACAACCTTGCTCTCCACCTCAATTTTGACCGGAGATTCTTTCCGTTGTCATCATCTTATCGCCATCTCATCGTCGCTACAACGGCTATGCCGGTTGTCTAGCATCGCATCGATTCCTCAATTCATCTTCGCGAACTGGCACGGTTATTAAAATCTTTCTCTTCTATTCCACACCGGGCGCATCAATCATCGATACATATCTTGCATTTCTGTTACAGCTACTCTCGCTGTCCTTTAAAATTCTTTAGCATATCATGCGAGGTGGCGCAGATGGGTTGCAATATTTTTTTTAAACTTTTTTTTTTATGTTTATATTATTTTGCCCTTTTCATCCTCTGTCCCCTTTGAACCATTACTTGTTGTCAAACCGGATGGATGCGGAGAGACATTTCTAGTCTTACTGCATTGTCATTTCCTTACAGGGATTCCTTTCTTCACTTTTCTTTATTTTAGTTCTTACTTTTTCTTTTCTCCCATATATCTCATCTTCGCAAGAGCCATTCTTACAGCACCCTAAATGGATGTAGCGATGTTTATTTATATGACACATCTGCATTGCCGTTTAAAAGGGGCGCCAATCATATTATGATTTTATCTCGTAACATTTCTCCGTTTCGCGCCATTTCCTGGCTTTTTTACGCAGGGTCTTGTGGCGCTCTGATTTGATACTATCTTACACTTATCCTATCTTATTTCGTATCCACCTTACAGTTATTCGTACTTGGTATCCATCTTATCTATTGTCGTCAACTGCCCCTGCATGTATGACATATACGATGAGATGGGACCCCGAATGGCCGATGGCGTCGAGATTAAATTACATCAAAGCTCACTTTTCATATTCTTGATGTTGTAACTGTATCGTATCATGTCATTTCCATACCACATGTGTAGCGTAGCAAGTAAGAACCAAGGAAACAAGCAAGCAAGCAAGCAAAGCTTAAACCAAGTAGTAACTTTATTGGTCTCAAATTGAGATTTGATAAAAAATTGACTGGGAGAAGTACTAGCTTAGATTGAAGAGATAGAAGCGCTGAATTGCGCCAAAGCGCTACAAATGCTAGCAGATTAGAAAAAAAAAGAAAGAACAGTAGGCAAAGGATGTGGAACAGAACTCCGCAGGTAACGAAACGGTAAGACTGGGCATAGAAAACATGAGGAAGAAGGCGGGGTAAAAGTGAAACGGTGGGCAGAAATAATTGAAGTAGGAAAGGTGGAAACGAAAATGGAAAGGGAGAACAAAAGAAGAAAAGAAGTAAAAAAGAAAAGTTGAGAAGGGAAGCGGAAAAGAAGATTTGAGAAGTGGAGAGAAAGCAAGAAAAGAGAAAAAGCGAATGGAGACGCCTTTGAGAAGTAATGAAGAAGAGAAAGAAAGATTGAATAAATTGGGACTTAGAAGAAATGTTTGCGAAGAGAGAAAGGAATAGTGTGAGTTGATTGGAAAGTTCAAGCGGAACGGAATGGGGGAAAATAATGATCAAAGGGTACGAATAGAACGGATACGCTAGCTGAAGCACAAGTCAAAGCGTCCATCACTGGCCGAGGAAAGCGAATAAATGGAAAAAGGAATTGGAAAAAGGAATTGGAAAAAGCAAAAGAAACGGAATAGTTGAAAGCCGGCGAAAGCAAGAGGACAAACCAGAGGCTTGATAAGGAATGCACCAGTCTGTCCAGCAGAATGGAACGCATTTCATGTCTGACGGTCTTAATGAGCAAGGAGAAGAGCGAGCGTAGCGTAATTGGCCGATGTTGTGACAAGAACGTCGAATCGTCAAGCATGTAATGAGCTTAACCAAAGGTAAGCATTGCGATGGCAATAAACTGAGAAAATTGAGCAGCCAAGCTTGATCGCGATTGGCGCTTCATGGAGTAAAGTTTCGTCGAGCGGGCAAATCAGCTATTGCGCGGTATTAGAAACCTGTCATTGCATTCTCGAGGCGGCAATTGCTGCTTCGAGGGAACGAGAAGAAGTTGCGCTCATACCACTAGATCGAGTCCCAGTCGAAGAAGAAGCAGGTCCGGTCCCGCCGAGGTTGCTGGAAGTCTGCAGGACAGCGAGGAGCGCGGCTTCAAGAATGGCATTCTTCCTCTCCATGGCATTGAGTCGCGCCTCCATCTTTAGCTCCAGATCAGTCGACGAGGTAAGTGATGAGCGACCGGATCCGGTTGATCTGGCCTTGTCGGAACCTGGGCCTTTGACGGTCCGATTGCTGGATGGTGACGATGAGGATGAGGTTGTGGCAAGTGATGTTAACAATACTGGCTCAAGATGGGTTTGGGCTGGGTGATTTGCCTGATCGTGGTCTGCGGATCCGGCCGCTGATTGAATGTGAGTTGGAGAAGTGGGATTGGAATTAGCCTCTGGTGATTGAGAGATTGTGGTGATAATGGTCGGGTTAATGGATTGCTCAGGTTCAATTGGACCGACCGCATCGACGGATTTCTGGGAAACGGCTTCAAGCCTATTGCTAGTATCGTATTGTGTTGTGGGAACTTGATCAATGACTTGCATGATTGGAGAAAATGTATTAAGGTGTCGCTGAGCGTCCTTGAGCTGCCGTCCCATTGAACTGAGACTGCTGGAGCCTTGGCTCACACCAGAAAACCCTGAACTTCGGCTTGTCCTGCTATCCGAAAACGCACTCTTTGGGAGAGGGAAAAACGCTGTTATTGGCTCTGATCTGTCGCAGAGCATCTTGGCCATGGTGGGGTCAAAATTGACCTCAACCCCTCTCCTTTCTAATGAAGCCCGAGCAGCTTCGAGATCACGTAATTTTCGAGCACGTACGGAATCCTCGCGGCCTTTTCTAGCCCTTTGAGCACTCTCAGAAGCCCGTTCTCTTCCAGAAGTATCAATTCTCGTGTGCTTTCCTGAAGCTAATGCACCGTCGGAAGTACTTCGATAGGTTGGTAGTTGAGGCTGGCTCTCGGATCGCAGTGGATCATGTCGAATTACACCGCCTGGCCGGTTTGAAGTCATGGATTCTCGAATGTTGAGTCGAGCCGTAGCATCTTCCAGGGACGCGGACGACGAGCGCAAGCTTTGAAGGCTTCTTGCACCTTGGCTGGCGGCCTTTCGCGCAGTGTTAATGTAGCGGATGCGGCCATGATGATTCTCGGGCAGAGAAGGAAGGGCTCTTGTCGGCGCTGGACCAGGTCGAGGAGGTTTGTATCCAATATTTGTGTACTGCCCGACAACTCCAGCTGGCCGGTGCATGTCGGCTCGCAAAGCGTTCATAACAACTCCGCTCGATGCATCAGAGTACACTGTTTCCGCCACGGAGCCAATAGCTGACTGCATTGATGCACGGTCCGTGGAGCGACGTTTTTCTGTACCTGAATGAGGTGAGGTTGTGCAGGAAAGAGTAATGGCACTGTCTGAGGGATGGAGATTCTTCCTCTGGATGCTCGACACTCGAGAGGGTGGACCAGTAGCAATCGGTGATGCTATTCCTGGGGTAGATGGGTCCCAAGCAGCGTAAATACTTCCGGAGTGGTGAATACTGCTTGCGCCGGATAATGGGCTGGTAACACCTCGTGTCGCTTTCTTCGGAGTAGGCTGCTTTGGCTCCTCTTCTACTTGCTGCAGCGGCTGTCCATTGGCAGATGCGGTCGAGTTTGAGGAGCTCGCATACCGCGCCAGCTTGCTGTTCTCCAGTGCATGATTGATATACGGAAGATATATATCCAATGCTTCGCGTCCAAGATTCTCTGATGCATCTTTCCAGCTAAGAGGAAGAGGCGGAGGTTTGAACGGATGTGAGGCCTGGCTGGAACGCGATGTACCACGGCTCCTACCCGCTACCGTGCTTGCAACAGTATTTGGACCTGTCGAGTGCTTCTCGAAAAAACGAACATCTGCGTCACCCGTCCTATTCGTCATCGGTGAGCTATTGAGAGATGAGCTGTCATCCCCAAGATTGTACTCGTCAAAGCCAGGTGCTTTGATAGCCAAATATCGTTTACCTAAACGTGCTTGGATTAGCTCCATTATTTTCTTTTATTTTCCGGACGCTGCCAAATTCTTACCCTGAGCAGACTTCTTCATAATAACAGAATCAGGCAACCTCTGTGATGATGAGATATCCTTCGCATGCGCATGACTTTTCTTTGAGACTGATCGATGTGGCTTCAAAAATCGAAACGCCGACTTGGAATGCGTCGGATGAGAATGGGGCTGCGAGTGAGTCTGAGTGCTTGCAGGAGGACCAGTGTGGCGAAGAAAATAGGCAAGTTCAAAGGTTGGACTCCGGGGCCGTTCGCCTGGATAACCCATGGCGTGAGTAGGTTTCCCCAAGGACTTGTCAATCGAGGAAAAGGAAATTTCGGACAACGGTCGAGAAGCTTTCGTCCGGCGTTGCCTGTCCAAAGACCCACCCATCTCATCCATATTGTAATGTAGCTGGGTCGCTGAAAGTGAAGATATAGGATCCTCCATGATGTCTACCGTCCACCTTCTCTCTCCAAACTGGGACTGTCTGTCCTACAGAATACGTTCTTGTAACAGCGTAATTTGGATCTCCCACTCGTTCAGAATCTCGCGATAGGGTTTCTGGACAGCCGTTGCAACGGTAACTGGAGTTCTTTACTGTTTGAAGTTACTGAAGCAAGAGTGAAGTTAGTCACCCATCTCTTATGCTCGTCTAAGGCGACCAGTGAATGGGGCAATCCCGCTAAGGATGTGAGGCTGCAGCTTGACAGCGATGCAAGATGCGCAGGAGAGTGAATAAGTAAATCAAGGCATGAACAAGGGATTAGACATGTATGACGATTTTTACGAAAAGTGTATCAATGAATAACGCAAATGTTCGCACATAGTCAGGTCTCAGTAGCCCAAATCGCCGAGATCACAACACCACCTGAACATGTAATCTTCAGAAATGGTTGGCCGATGGTATCCGCACAGACGACAAGCGGCAAAAGACTCTGAAGAGACTGAGGTTGTACGAACGCAGGTATCTGGAACGAAGACCGAAGAATGGGGAGAGAAAAACTAAAGAAAAGAGAAATGGAAGAGGAAAGAGGTTGCAGGAGATCAATGCACCGATACCTATTTGTCAAAGAGTATTTTTACCTCCTGCGGATACAGCGGATGGAAAGTGTACAGTATATTTAGACGGAGCCAACGAGGGAAAGGCATTGAGGCACAGAGAACCGCCGACGACCTCATGGAGCATGCTGCATCGCGAACTCGAGCTTCTCAATTGGCAATGTCTCTGAATGGGCTGCACCAAAAAGAGGTCTCGACAGCGGCGGCTGGACGGAGAGGCTGGAGGGGAAAGCCTATTCAAGTGGTTGGATAAAATGTGCGGGGAGAGTAAAAGGAAAAGCTCGTCCCATGTGCGGACGCAAGGGATGATGAGCGTCTGACGGTGTCTCCACCTGAGACGTACGACGAAATATCAGCAAAGTAGAAACAGTACTGGACGAACAAGAGGAGGGCCAGCCGATTTATGGGCAACGCGGATGGCGCATCGGCTCAGCGTCTGGCTCTTTCTTCCCCCCTTTCTGTAATCTTTTCTCGTCGCTCTCTCAAAACTGCCGCATCCACACGCGTTAAATGCGCCGCCGGGAAAAAGGGCAGAGCGATGATGATGCGCCAGCACATCCAAAGACCCGAAGCAAGTAAGTCAGGCCACAAGATTGATAGCCAGCCCAAGGAAGTGATCCAGACGCGTTATGCAGGAGGGAAGAGTCAAAATTTGGATGTTTCTTTTCCTTTGAGCCAAAAAGCGAAAAGGAGAGAGGGAGCAGCGAAGTCGGCCAGTTGGTCGGTCAGACATGGTCTTCTCCTGCACAGTAAATCTAGCTGCAGAGCTCATGATGAAAAGAGCCCCGCCACATGCATTGAGCGACGCTTTTCTCTGCGGGCCGAGCGCAAGAGATGTAGGAGCACGACTTGCGATAGAATTGCAGTAGCAGCACCTGGTAAATTACCACGAGTCCTTCTGCTTCAATTCTCTTCATCATGTCTGTATCTCGTGCACATGCCCGTAACCCCATGAGCGACTGCAAAGATCCATGGAACGCTGTATGCGTACCATGGTAATCAACATCCATGTAAGATGCACGTCGAATGCGACACGGGATGATGGGGAACCACAACAGAGATACAAAAGCTGATCCCCTGTACCATGAATTTTGGGGAACAGGGCAAGGTAAGTGTAAGCGGGTGGCTCAGGCCCGACCCGAGCGAGGCTGATCGCCATCGTCGAGATAATGGGGGTATGAGAGTCGATCATCCGCAATGATGGATATATCTGGTCAAAGCGTTCGAATCGATTCAAGACGCCGTTGGGAAAATCTCGGGTCTTAGACTGTTCATCGCCAGCTACTGGCTATATCTGATTGAAAAATGCGCAGCAAAATTGTCGAGCGGAACTGGAGGTCTAACCAATGTGACCTTTCACAATTTGTTCGGTTCGTCTTTTTGGCCCCTGCATCGTTGCGGCCGAACGAGAAGCCGGTATATGGCTTGCATGAGTGTCACTGCAGCACCGTAAAGTATAATCCAGGGTGAAGTTCTACATGCAAAGCATGTCAGCAATCATGATTCGTATGGCATGGAGAGCACTGTACCACCGCCAATGGCCCTGAACCCACCAGCAAGGTAATAGTTCATTGATCCTCTACAGAGGTACCGAAGGCATTGAAGCAGTGGCAGATGAAGCCAACGGAGCAGGGGGGTTACAGATCGGCAATTGCTCCGTGCATTTGGTCTACCGGAGTATATAATGTGTATCACCACTCCACGAACCAGGGAGCCAAAAAGAAACGGCATGTTGTATCATTTGTGTCTGACCACACCGCCCTCTAGAGATGCATCTTAATTAGACACTGTTGCATCTTATGTCACACAGAATGATCCCCTGATGGGCACTTTTGGGAGTACATGGCAAATGCCCTAGGATCCATCGCTTATGATTCAGTGCAATTGGTATTCTGAATCAGCAAGTGTATACTCCATTCAAGGTGAAGGGTTTGAACATGTCGATGTTCCAAATATTCGAGTCTTGATCGAATCCTACTTTTCTATACGGAGTAATTGTACATTTCCGGTTTGAGCGCTTCTCACCACCCTCAACATCGGCTTTGCCTCCTCGCCGCAGCAACTCAGCCCCTTAGCCACCCCCGTCACATGATATCAATGCTGGTGATGATTTTGCTCCTGATGGATAAAACGATATAGAATACATGTATAAAATAGCCACTATAAACTTGTTTAGATATACCAATACATTCTCTCAAATCATTAGCTGAAGCCGACTCCATGGATTTTCACCTTTCAAGGTTCCCTCTAAGAGTGATCTTCCGCTATAAACTAGCGAGGGCAGGCCCCATTTAGCGAAGGACTTTAACCATAACTTTGCAAGAGTAACGCAACCGAGGAGGCCATTTTACCGCTATGTATAAGTTACGCTTCTTCGGCCCTTCGCAAGCAAACAGCTACCCTCCAGGCTAAGTTGTGTTACTCCATTCAGCTGATTAATGTGAAAGGCAAAATGAAGTTCAGTTGCGAATGAGATTTGATTTTTTGCTTGTTCCTCTGACTAAAAATTGGCTGATTGAGCCCATTTGGCGTCCCTTGTGTTGCTTAGGCCTTCTATTTCATTTCTATAGATGCCTATGTGGTTACGGGAGAAAACCCAAGTACATTCTACACAATCATGATTTCTTCTTCGGTGAACTGTCTTCAAATGCACTTTGATTCTGGCATCTGCCCGCTCAGTCTTTTGCTTCAAAGTTGAGCGGCGGCGCTGCTATGGTGCGCTGGATCATTTGATGCCGTTTGATGAGACTGGGATTCGCGCTGTTTGCATCGAACAGAGTATGGCTGGATTGGATGATTCCTTTATCTTGTCATTGGATTCTTCACTCTTCCTTGAGTTTGGAACAATTGCTGCAATCAAGAATTCTGAGCAGCTCTGTTATATTAAAGAAGCCTTTGCCTCCTGCTCCTCCTACTTCAACTCATTTTGTGATAGCTTGTCTAAGGGACTGTTTACGTCTACTTGCCCAGCAGATTTCCCCATATCTGCCATTCCCCGAGATATTTGGTAGTGTGCCAAAAGCTTCTCCAAGACGCAAGTACCTCTATTATTCCTCGTGCTTTTCTGTAATCGCAGATAAAATGGTCAACAGCTGGATTCCTCCTGAAGTCCGGCCCCTGGATCCACCACGGCTCACACTCCCTCGCCCCTGCTGTGAGCAGTGTCTGAAGGAACAATCGACTTCACCTGGCCTGAAATGTACCTCGCCAGTAGGCCAGAATCGGTGTACCTCCTGCGCGAAGTCATCAAAAGAGTGTCGCCCGGTGAGCATGATAACCCGTCCTGATGGCTTCGCCGCTAACTAATCATAGATTGATCCCAGGTTTTGGGAACGGGCTGCCTCACTCCTTCGACTCAGTGATGAGGTAGCAACGGCCCCCAAGCCTATTAGAGATAGGAAATCTCTTCTTCAGAAGGAGTGCTCTGACATTTCATTCCGTATAAATGCGTTCCATCGTCGCCAAAATCTCTCCCGGGGCAACTGGGAGCAGGCAGTAATGCGGACACTGCTAAGCATCGACAGCGCGACCCGACAGCTCGTCACCGTCGAGAGGTGGCCACAAGTAAGTTATTTCCTGGGCAGCTAGTGACGGGATTTGCCTGAGACTTTCTGGAAACAGGCTCGTTTGCCCCCTCTTGAGGAGGAGGTTGAGACCGAATTCGATGGCATCCCGGACTACAATAGTCGATTCGCTGAATGCAGTCATGAAAACACCGACGATATAAATGAGAGCAAGACGAAACAACAAGATACAAGAAAGGAAGAGGAGATGAAACTGGAAGAAAATCAGGCCTTGGAAGAGATCATCGAGGAAGAAGCAAACAGAATCATGACTCGGCTTCGTGAACGATTGTCTGAGCGACGGCGACAAAACACACCACAGCAGCAGGAGAAGCCAATGCCGAAAAAGCGCAGGATAGCTGGAGTGAGAAATTAGCATTTAGATTCTTTTTATTTACATTATTCATAATCTAAATGGGTCCAGTACTCTGTATATCAACCCTAAATACAAGAGTTGACGTTGTTACCGTAGGTTAGTGGACTGAACTTCTCTAAAATTCTCGCTTGTCTTGCCCAAGGCTTCGGTCCGCGCGGCAGGGCGGCAGCTATATTATTAGCCTTTCCGCTACAGAGACTTTTTAATGGACTGACATCGAGAATCCTCAGCTATTACAGCGTAAAGTATTGCATACAAACGACATATTGTGCCCAAGGCAATAGACTTATCCTTAAGCTACAGGGAGTACGCTCATTTAAAAAACAAAGATGTCGCAGGGAGCGGAGTCAATAGAGAAACATCTCAAGTATCTCGATTTTGCTCGAATATTCAACAACTGCCCTCAAACAGATCACTCTAAGTACGCAAGTGGAGCCAATGTTAATGAGGATATCAAGCCGGTATACATGGATGTCGCAAAGGATAGAGGCTTAGCGGCCTTCGACCGCTCTCAATTCTGATAGGGCCATGGCTTGGGTAAGGCAACGAGGCTGAGACGTGCAGCAGCAGGGCTGTGAACATGCGCACTTCTCTACCTTCCGTGGTTGAGCTACGAAGCAAATTTAACCATTTCCATGAATCTGCAGCAATTCTAGCTCGCTTTTGTCATAACTTTTGACTCTTTCAACTTCCTTTACATCTTCTATTTCTTCAGGGATCTTTGTCATGGACATTGCAACAGGTGTTGTTGGTTGCTTTGGGGTCGCTGTCCAGCTCATTGAAACTGTCGACAAGATTCAGAAATTCCTTCGTTCTCTGGATGAAGTTCCTGAAGATTTGGCTACAATCAATTCGGCTTTGACTGTGATTCGAATTGTCTTGATCAAAATCAAGGCTGTCGGCAATATCTGCAATAATGACCAGGCATTATTGACTGCGCTACCTGAATGTGAGCGGGCTGTCAATTTTCTGGATAGCGTGGTCAAAGACCTCGAACGAGGTGTAGATGACATGCATTGGGTACAGCGGATCCGGGCCAGAATCAAAGCAGCGAGGAGAGAGGGAAAACTCGAGAAACTGGAGAGCAAACTAGAGCAAGCAAAAAGTACCTTGCTTTTGGCAGTGAAGTACGTTAACCGCTCACCATGGTGATTTCCGCCAAGAGAGATCGCTGCATTTTGATCTCACTCTTTCAGATATGCATTCTGATTCTGTTAAATTTCTGTCCAACAGTTTACAGGAAGTCGAAATGATGCAGACAATCGTGCAACAATTGGCTGCTATGCATGTTCGGGATTTAACAAATGCAATCAGTGTTTGTTCCTATCCTACTTACGAAGCAGAGCCTCTCAATTGTAGCAAGGATGCGATCAATCATTTACTTCCGTGTCCTTCGGATCTCCTCAAAAGGGCTCCAGATATTGATCGGGGGAAATGTTGTGGCCAGAAAATATCAAGCTCGCTCTCTACGAGCTCAGGAGCCCCAAGCTTCGAACAAAACACAGGAGGTGAACCATCCATAGTAATAAAATCCTTTATACTGCCTGCTGATTTCATCTTTCGAAGGCTCGGTCAGCAACAACAACAACAGTACGATGATGGAGAATGCGCTATCAGTCAACTATGGGAGGTCATCGGTTGCACGGATGCGTGCACGAGAAACGCTGAGTCGGGCAGACTTTTGGAACATGAGGACAATACTTGGGTTCATGCATTTCTCATCAAAAAAGTATAAACAGGCGAAATCTCATTTTGCAAATAAGGACGGAAGATTGTATGAAGGCGAAGAATTTGTTCTTGAAACGTCATTCCAACTGATGCCTTCATCATGGCTGACTTGGCTTGGTATAACCTCGGCGCTCACTGCAAGCATTACGAAATCAAGCTACACTGGCTGGAAAGCCGCTTTGCGGGTGTACAATGTGAAAACCCGAAACCTCTCTGAGAGTAGCTGCCTATTAGGGAAAGCGGGATAGCTAATACGTAACGCAAAGGTTGTTCCGGATAACTCTCCTGTATTTGCCTTATGTGCGACTGGAAATATTTCTGGGGTAATGGGATTATTTGCTCAGGGGCTTGCGTCACCCTTTGACGTGTCCTCCGACGGATACACGCTGTTACATGTAAGGAAGAGAAAAATATTTCAATGCTCTCTAAGCTAACGTATACATAGATTGCAGCTGGAAACCTTCATCCTGAGTTAATAAGACTTCTTTTGCAACACGGAGCAGATGGGACAGCCAGAACCGGGGAGCATGCCTTGTAAGTCGAGATATATTTAATTCTTTCAATCCTTAGGCTGACACACTTTCAGGATGCCCTGGGAAATGACAGCAATTTTCCCCTGTGTGACGCTAGGTATTCGATATAAGAGATCTTACCCTTACATGTTCTGCCGTTTCAATAAACTTCAGGTCCAGAACGACTATGAGACTTACAACATGCAGAGGAGGGTTTTGCTCGCCCTGACAGAGCTTGAAAGAAATCAAATACTTATTGATTGTCCTACAACAAGCAAATTTTCCACCTTTCAAACGATGCTTGTACTGGAAGAAACCCTCACCGCCAATGAATTTTGTGCCTCTACTCATAACGAGGCCGGATCATCTCGGCCTTGCTCTTGGCTGCTTAGAAATCTCCAACATTCGGATGAAGGTCCTTCTTGGATGGATCTTATTGTTCAAGTTCTTCTCCTCGGCTTTGTAGACCTCCCTGATTTGGTACGTGAGATTCGTCAGTACTACAATGACGAATCTCTCAAAGCAGATATGTATCAGGTGGCAAGGGGAGGTCTTGACCGGACTGAATACGATGACGGCACCAAGACATTCGTAAGTGAAGTAAGAAAATACGGTTTTAGCAATTTTAAAGTATTTTTGGAAGAGATCAAGGACATACATTTTATTATCACCAAACCCTTTTACAATTTCGAGCTAGAGAGATGGACAACACAACCAGGAACTTTAGCAAGAGCAGCCCTGGCTGAACAGCTAAGCTTCTGGTGGTTTCGGTTTTTATTAGAATACTTGAACGTCAATCTGGAGGAGTTTGCGATACAAGAATGCGCGGTGCTTGATGATGGCTGGACACCGAAAACGTTTATCGCACTTTTCGAAGACCAGACTCCTCTCTATGAGGACCAGTTCGTCTTTCTTGATTTCGATAGATCTTGCCGCCTATGTGGGTCGTTTCCGTATACCCAGTATTGGTCTCGTAACCCATGGAATGAGCTCTGGAGAGAGCACGTCAAGAAGATAAAGGCCGGGTTCAGCCCTGATGACCCAGAATCAGAGAAAGAGCGAGCGTTGCAAAGAGATTGTGAAAGATGGACACATGGCTTTGCATGCGAAGACATTTGCATACAGTGCCAATTAAGTATGGAAGAGAAGCTAGATATGGAGAGGGAAGATTGTCAGGAGAACTCTCCATTTCTCCTCGACATTGACATCTGATTCATTCGGCTCAATCTCGATTACATCAATCATCATGACTCGGCTCCGTGAACGATTATCTGAGCGGCAGCGACAATCCAAACAACAGTAGCAGAAGCGGAAGCGGAAGCCATTGTAGAAAAGGCACACTCTAGCTAGCATTCAGATAGCTTGAGTATCCTACCATGTTCCCTTAGCACAAGACTCAATCGTTCTAACTATTTGTATATCTTTGATAAAACCTAAATCGATGTGGTCATGTAGTTGTCGTGGTGTACTTTCTGTAGTCGAGTTTACCCGCCTTAAAGTGCCTTGCTCCTTCTCTAGAACCTCGACCCGCACCGCTGCTATGGTAGCCTTTCCGCTGCTGAGAGTATTAGCGGACCAACAAGAAGAATACTCAGGTAGGTAAACTATAGTTCGCCAGTGAGGACGGCGCGGTCAAAGTCTGGACGATCAAGTACACCATCTGCCAAGCCGCAAGCTTCCTGGCTTCTTTACGCACAAGGGGTTGCTGACTTCGCATGGCTCTGCTCAGGTGATACGAAGGAGTACAGGGACAGGAGTTACTTGATATACACCCTCTTCCTCCTTATACACACACATAGTTACCTCCTAGGCTTTCCTCAAATCCCTAGGCCTGAGTAAGGGCATGCTGCCCAATACGGGCAACAATAATATCTGAGGTGCCGAGCTATCCCCCCGCGTGTCGTGGATAGCCTCCCATGAAGGGGGAAATTTTAGCATAAGCAATGCCAGATATTCAGTCGTTGCTCCTAGACTTCCAATGCTATTACTTTGACTTTCGACCTCGACCTCGACCTCGACCTCAATCTATGCATTGGTTAATCAACCTATCAGCCCTAACCTCTCACAATTGAACAGCAAACGCAGTGCGACCTCACTTGGTCACTTGTGCAAATCTCCAAAAACATGTTCTTCTTAAAACCAGACGGGACACGAGTGAAAGAGCGAATTATTGGCACAGGGAATTTTGGAGTCGTCTTAGAATGGGGCTCGTATGCTTTAAAAATTCCACGAGTCGAAGATACCGCGGATATGGCTGCGCAGGATCGCCAGGAAATTGAATACCGGAATGACTGCAACCGGTTCGCTTTCGCCATAGAGAAAAGAGTTTACAGTCGAGTAAGACATTGCGGCGACGGAATTGCCACATGCATCGATATATCCGATGACGGTATCTTACTGGCTTACTACAAGCGGGGAACTGTTGAAGAATACATGGAGAAACAAGCGACAGAGCCAGAAAGACGACAGAAAGCAAAATGGATATCCTCCGTTCTCAAAGCAGTGCACAGCCTTCATGATTCGAAAATACTAATCTATGACCTTGCCGTTCGAAACCTGCTCATTGCGGATGATAGCCAGTCGCTCAAAATGATGGACTTTGGCCAGTGTTCAGTCCTGGCGGATGACGACGACATTGCAACTGCTAATGATGGTGGCCTGACGGCGAAAGTTGACCTGTTTCACCTGGGCTGTGTCATCTACTCCATCGAGGCCTGGCGGGTATACGAGTGCGATCTTCTGGAAACAGGGTTTGAGCTGCCTCCGCTCAATGCACTTCCATCTGTGAGCGGTCTTGTTTTTGGTGGAATTATTGAAAAGTGTTGGACCGGGCAGTATCAGTCTACGGATCAACTTTGCCGGGAAGCAAGTAAAATTTTAGAATTACTTGATTGATTTCCAGAGGCCCACAGATCGCTAGCATGTTAGAAAGAAATAGACGTGGATGCTCAGAGGTGGATAATGGCATGAGTTGATGGCCATGAGGTATTTGACAACCGACTCAGTCATGATCCTTGGCCTTCTAAGGCTGTTGTAAGTAATGGAAAAGGCATCTGCCCGCTGGATATAACTACAGCTGAGAGAGAGAAAAGGACAGAGAGAAAGACAGACAGCGAGAGATAAGGCAGATATTCGTAAATTCTATTTCGATTTAAATGCATGATATAACGCTATGCTATGCTATGCCAGGTACGGATGTATGTACTATACTATCCTGTAATGCGTCCTGTACTGTGCCGGACTATACTATAAGGTACGTCATGCCAGATATGTGATGATTCGAGACGACATGGTACGAATCAGTCATGACATGGATATAAAACGATTAAGTGGAGTTTTGTCCCCATTTCCCGATGATCGCGATGGCCGAGACCGGATCTGGACGCTTAAAAGAAGAAACCGGCTCTCTGACCCTTCAATAAAGAAGTCAGATTTTAGACCCTTAAAAGAAAAAACCAGATCTAGACTGTTGAAGAATACTTTGAAGAATATAAAATTCTCAAGTACTAACCGAAGAATCACTTCTTTCCAAGAGGATTCAGCGAATCAAAAACGTCTCTGGCCGGACCGCCACGCATACTGTCACTTGTATTTCCAGTGGCGCCCGTGCCGCCACCCCCACCACCGCCAGTACTAACAGCCTCTGCGACTTTCTGCTGCTGCGCTCTGCGCATACTTTCCAGTCTCTCGAAGCGACTGAGCGCGGCGTGGCCGTGGTCGGTGAGGGGCGGCAAGGGATCAATATCTCGCCAGGAACCGCGGCTGCGTTTGCCCTGCTCGCCCCACATGCTGACGCGCTGGACTTTGCGGAGTCTGGTGAGGCAGGTATAGCAGACGGCGATGGCGGCGACGGTGGCGAAGGTGCTGACGGTGACGAAGCCGTAGTCTGTTTCTTCGATAAAATTCTCCAAGTTCATGCCGTAGAGCGAGGCGACGAAGGCACCGGCGCCGATGCCGAGTGTGCCAATGGAGAATTTGAGATCGAGGAGCATAAGGGAGTTGCGGTTGGCGTCGAGAATGGCTTTGACTCTATTTGGATTCGTTAGCGGGCTGGAAGAGAAAAGGGGAGAGGGGGGGGGTTAAAGAGAGAGCAATTGGGTCTAGAAATAACAGGGTCGAGTACTTACATTTCTTCAGTGTTCCTGATATTCGAGACCAGATTGCCCGAGGCTTGGACGATTTCTTCAGAAACTTTATGGTATGATTCGAGTAGCATCTCGACTTCGGTATGGTCTTCCTCGCCGCGGGTCTTGCCGCTGGCCTTTTCAGTGAGATACATGGATGCAAGGTCGTCGTCGGCTTCGAGTAAGTCGTCAATAGCTTCTCGAACGAGCCGTGCTTTCTGCTCGAATGTGCCAAGTTTCTTGGAGTAAATGAGCAAATGCCGTAGCTTGTCGCGGTCAATGTCTTCTTCTAGCTCGCGCAGGACACGCACGACAGGTTCGCGGACGCCTTCGAATTCGCCTTCTAATGCGGTAGTCACGCTGATGAGTACCGCTTCGAGAGCGCGGAATTCGTATGGTAGCCCGCCCAATCCTTCGCCGCGTTGTCGTAGTTTGCCTTCCAGATCGTACATGAATACAGATTGGGTATAGGAGTCTGTAGACCCGTACGCGTCAAATACAAGGACCCGGTTGTGTTTGATGAGCACCCGAAGATGTAAAAGGTTGATGAGAATAGCTGATGGTCGGACGAGAATATTTGGGAGTAAGGAGGAATCGATCTTGCGGAGATCACGAGGCAATAAACCGTACTGTTGGGATATTGGAGTTAGCATCACTAGAGCGAGAAGGGGAATGAAACCAGGGATAGTTGCGAACCTTTGCGATTAATTCAGCTTTTCGAAACTCTCCGTTCACGAGAGTAACGTTTCCATTTTCGTCAAATTCAGTGCATCTTAATTTCAGCTCGTTTGGAGCTTTGAGCGCCAGGCCGCGTCCGGCGCTTGAAATCGAACTTTCGGTACCATCGTCGAGAAAACTGGGCCGGGGCGGAGACAGTTGATGCCGGCTGCCACGCGCGGGATATTTATCCTTCTTTCCCGCTTTGAATTCGAACAGACGTCGCAGCCAGGGAACACGGGTATCTGATGAGGAGTGGCGGACAGAAAGGTTCGCTGTAGGACATGTGAGGCGTAAAGTTGCGAGCGGCGAGATGGAGGGCGTGAAGAGACCGGGCGGTACTTCTGGCTTGTTCTGCTGCTGTTTTTTTCTTGGAGAGAAAAGATCGGAGGGCATGAAAGACGCTTGTAATGGCTGCGGATAAGTCGCAGAAGCTTGTGGCGACGACGATGACGACGACGACGGCGATGAGAATGGCGCAAATACTATCTGGTCTCTTTCCCAGCTTTTTGCGTAGGTCGTGTTCCGGCAACGCGGTGTCCAGATTTTATTCTCCCAGAAGCTAGCGCTAGGTTTTCTCCAAGCCTTTCGAACAGCAGATTGAGCCTTTGCATTCAGGTTCCGAGTTGTTTCAGTTCCTTGGTGTTCAAAAGCGTGTGGGATGGCGCAGTCAAAGCTGGCTCTCGGCCAGCGCTTTTCGGACCCATTCCGTGTCACATTGTCCCGGTTAAAGCAGAAAAGGCCGAGGGAATGTTGCACAGATTTATTCGATGGCGAGAAGCAGAGACCTTCAGCTTGTGATCTGAGAAATTTCAGGAGCGCAGACGATGGCACACATGTTGGACTTGCACCGCGATGCACAGTGGCCCTCATCGCGGCCTGTTTCGACCGGCGACAATCTTGCTCGAAAGCCTACTGCGCAAAGTGGTACAACTTCACAAGTAGAATTTTTCTATGAGCTGTATCGCCTGTGTCGTGCTTGTTCAGGAATTGTAAGCGTGATGTTCTGGCGTGACATGAGTACGAAAAATAATAAAGTCGCTAGGATTGATTTTCTGGATACTGGTCATCATCGCAGGATCCGTTATCTCCGTTGGGGAAAGTCTGAAAGGGAAAAGCCAACCATCAACTGTCTTTCACAAACGGTTCAGCAACAAGTTTTATTTTACCGAATTATAAACCAACAATCGGATAGATGGCCGAGCGGTTAAGGCGTGTGACTCAAGATCTAGGATCTTGCTCACCTAACGTGAGCACAAAAGCCTATCAGGTTTCTCATGGGGCAACCCGCGTGAGTTCGAATCTCACTCTATCCACTATTATTTTTTCTTTTCCTTTTTTTGGGCTGCTGAATTTGTTTTTCTTTATACCTTCCTTTTTTTTTTTTTACTTCAGGCTGAACATCTTTTCTGTTATCTTTTCAACCCATTAAAGCTGAGGGCTTGTATCAAAGGCGTATGATGGTAGGATAAATTAAGATGAAACACATTACTGGATGGCAAGTCAGACAAATGGAACATAGTGTATCACTACGAGAGAATGCTTGTAATCATGGTTTTATTACATAAAAAATGCTCCGAAATTTCACCGGGAATATGAAGAAGAGCGTAAAAGGAAGCTGAATGTGCCCAGAAATCGTCAAGCTTGGTACTTGTGATATCCTTGAACAGAAGTAATACCAGGGGCCAAACAGCAAACGGGGAATAAATTGGAGATGCGCGCTTATCAGAGCAAGGTAGCAAAGCCGAACCAAATCTAGTCTCACCGGCGAGAGATCCCTCCTACAATCTCCACATTACATTTTCAGAACAGAGACGACTTAGCTCACCTCCTCCTTGGTTCTTCGTCCCAATCGTCGTCTTCATCCTCGTCATCTAAAACGTTGTTAGCAAAATGGGTTACCATACAAAGATTCGGTAGTAGAGAGGCAGATACGTACCGCTTTGGCTGACCTTGGCTTTGCGCGCACTGAGTGCGGCGGCTAGGGCACCAGCCATCCCACCACCAGCTCCAGACGTAGGTTGCGATGAGCTTCCACCGCCACCGCCTCCACCCGCATTTCCGCCAACTGACGCTGCACTGCGATCATTCTTCTCGGCGTCACTAACTTTCTTGAGACTTCCGATTCCTCCAGCGCCGCGGATTTCGGCAAGCATGTTCCCTCTTCCACCTTCTGGTCGAGGAAGCGCGGGCGCGGGAGGTGCGGGTGGCGCACCTGGAGCGGGCGGACCACGGCCCGGTGGCAATGGAGGTGGAGGCGGGGCTCCGCCTGAGGGAGCAGGAGGAGCAGGAGGCGGACGTGCAGCAGTTGGTAAGGGTGGGGGTGGTGGAGGTGCTGGTGGCCCTCCTGCACCGGTTCCAGGCATAGGTGGCGGCGGAGGTGGCGGCGGTATGGGGGCAGCGGATGTAGGGGACTTGACCGGCAAAGGTGGAGGTGGAGGTGCGAGAGGGGGTGCCGTGTGCATCGTTGGGCTGTCCCGCGCAGGTGGCGGCGGTGGAACAGCCCCCCTTTGAGGGGGTGGTGGTGGGACGGATGAGGGCTGGAAAGGAGGTGGCACGCCGAATCTGGGCTTGGAGTCCGCGGCATCGTCGACAGGTGTCTTTGGTGGCCGTGGAGGTGGAGGTGGGCCAGGATTTGTGAGGGCGGCATTGGAGGTAGCACGCTGCCGTGCAGGAGGCGCTGGCGGTTCAGCGTGTGCATATTTTCCAGCATCTGGAATGGCCGGCGGAGCCCTGAACATCGGTGGGGGAGGCCCACGGGGTGGCGAAGGCTGTCGAGGCGGGGATTTGGCTGGCGGCGGTGACGGAGCTGGGGGAGGCGAGGGTATAGCATGCGCTTCTTGGCGTGTTCGTCGAGCTGGCGGCGGCGCAGGCGGAGGTCCTCTCTTAGAAGATGTTGTACTCCCGGTAGTTTGTGGGCTGATGGTATCGAGCTTAGCCAAACCAGGCGGAGCAGTTGGAGGCGGTGGCGGGGGTGCCTTTTCTCTCCGATCTGCGCCAGCGTTTCCATTTATGCCATTGGCATCGCCAGATGCCATTTTGCTCTCAATGTACGACTTGATGAACTCCGAGTTCGCCTCGATTTGATCAGGTGTAATACCCATCTCCATCAACTCGTTCAACAATGGTTTCCATGTCGGATCAACGTCATCCAAGGAACTGCTTCTTGTTCGAGCTGGGCTTCTCTCAACCGGGGTTGATCCTTTTGGAGGAATGATCGATTGTGCTGGTGGCTGAGAAGGCGCGGAAGAATGTCTGTGCGGGTGCAGCAGGCTCCCAATACCAAAACGACTGTGACTCTTGCCGCTAGGTCCGCTGGGTGCAGTTACGCCATTATTGAACGGAGTGGACCTCGTCGCTTTGCTTGCATTCTTCTCGCGCTCGTCCATCTTCTTCTTAAATTGCTTCGCTTCCTTTTCGTCGAGAAAGGACAAGCCAGCGAGGCAATCTTCTAACTCAAACGTATGGAAGAAGGTCCGATCTTGATTGTAAGAGAATGTATCGTATATCTCCTGATCCCAAATTACACCACGACTAGAAGGCTGGAAAGTTTATTAGTCCAATAAATTGACAAGACGTCAGCGATTTCTGCATTTCCGCTCCATTAGACCTACCGAAATATCCACAAGCTTGATCCAGTATGTGTTTCCCACAAGATCATTTGCTAGAACAGCCGCTCCCTGAAGCCCCGAATATGTCCATCGGTGTCGGTTCGGATAGGCCACATAGAGACGCGCGACGGCGACGGCATGAATCTTGTTTGCGGGCTTTGGGACCGTCCTTTTGACGGTCTCCTTATCCTCGTCGGAGAGAATGGACGGCATCGTAACGTAGCGCGACCTGCGACACGAATTGATCTGTATTTAACAATTGGGATGAGCCTAGCTCAAGGTATGTATCGCGCTCTCTTTGAATTTGAGCTTAAATCGCGTGAGAGGTGGTAAACGGAGCTTGTGTCGAGCGGAGTATTATGACGGATGTGACTATAGTTGACCTTACGTGATTACGGCTATCTCTCCCTTTAGGAAACAATGCCCCTTGGGACAGATCGTCCCTCAATCAAAGGCGAAATAAAACCCTCGAGACAAGGGATTCCCTGCAGAGCAGATACCTGCAGACAAAGGACAAAACGGGTGAAGGCCAAAGGAGAGCGGAGGGGTCGATGTAGAAAGATACACGATGATACTTGGGCACCATTCGGGGGGGAAGTTGAGTGGGTGACTTAGTGATGCGGCCAAGGCTGGCCAAGCCACAACCGATATACATGCTGTGGCGCAGCAGCTTGGCTAATTTGCGGGGGAAAATCGACCAACGAAGTCCCCTTCCGACCCCATAAATCCCAATCACGTTTCAAGTGGCACAAGACCAAAGTATTATAGAAGCATTCAAGTAGCTTATGTCTCTAGAAATTTAATGTAAAGCTTTGAAAGACCACCCTGCACCACTTGCGGTGTGGACGAGCATCCTACGCCAGCGTTTATATAAGAAGACAGGAAGTCGTGTTTGTAAGCGGAGTTGACGCTCAGCGGCCAGGCAGTATAGTAGATTTAATATCCAAACAGATATCTTTAAAAGGCTGAAACGGGTATGATTGAAGATACCGGTCTATCGTTTTGGACGCTGTGTCTGCTCGTTCAGGCTCTGACAAGCTTAGAATACCTTCATGCTTTTTAGTGTCACGCAAGGGGTCGTGGGTACATGCTATATAATATAATTTTCAATTGTCCACCTCCAACGTCCTTTGGCTAACTTTTCCTTTCATCATCCTTGCTCTGTTTGATCATTGAATCATATGGAGTCGTAAGATGATCGGAAACAATCATGTTGTCAGATGTTACATGTGTGGTATGGACCTTGGTGATACGGAGATTGAGTGGATGAATGACATGCATATTAGTATGCATCCCAATCGATTTACAGCGCATCTACTGACACCTCTAACAGTAAGATGGGACGGTCATGGTATGGAGACACAAAAAATATATCGACGGAGAGTACGTTTCTTCGAGGGGCCTACAGAAACTTATGCTGCCGGGCAAAATCCTGATGGGACAGCGAATTTCGGCATTCATTCAGCATGCCTTGAGATCTTTTCGACCGTTCTCAAAGCGAAAGGGCTGGACGGCATTCCTCAAGCATTATATATGTTTTTTCGAGACATCTCATTCTCGATAATGTTCGAGGCAGACAAAGCTGCTGCTACCTATATTGAGCGTGACAAACACCTTGTACGTCACACTCCAGCTTGCGATCGAGAAGGCCAAGACTTTGTGTTTCAAGATCCTCTCCAAGCCTGCTGGGAAAGTTTGGAAAGCTATCGTCCACCATTGATGAAAGAAGACCTGACCAAGCTTACCTCGAAACCGGACTTTTTGCAGAGACTCCCCCCAGAGCTCGTTTCCAAGGTGGTTCAATACTTACCTACAGCAGACTTGCATCGACTAAGAGCTGTGAGTCTCACGGCATTTTTCGCAACACCCCCAAGCTTTTGGAAAAGTCGCCTTCAATCCGATATGCCGTACGCTGGACTTATCAGAGGAAAGGCCAACCCTACATTTGAGGTCAACTATAAGCACGTGAAACAAGTTGTGACGCATGGAAGTGGACCAGCTGCTGCGTCATTGCGGAATCTGCATCGAATAGGGAAACACGCCCTCGAAGTAATAGACATCATCTCGTCAAATTTGGCAACTAATCCAAGGAGATCGATCAAGATTGCCTTACCAACCCCACCTCTGAATGTCTCGTTGCTCTATGTCGGCCAGACAACCTTTGTCACTGGCCTATGGTCATCCAACGATGATTCCTTTTCGTGTGGAAACCACTTTCGTGGCCAGCCAGTTCAATTCCTACCTGGAGGTCCTTGCTCCGGCAGATTTATGTTCTTTGGGAAAGAGGGCGGATTTATTGGCCTTGGATTCAAAGGATGTGAGTCAAATCAAGCGCATGTCGCTGGTCAGAAGTCTGGGCCTTGTACGTATCAGGGTCTAAGCCCATACAAGAAAGGTGACATATTGTATCTTGAATTTGATGTGAGTTAGCCAATACCAATCCTGCAACAGCAAATCCTTAGATACTAACTTCTTATAGAGTATTAAACTTAAATCAGTCAAAATCGGACCGGAAGATCAACTGGAATCTCCATCACTGTGGATGCCACATTTACCAACTTGTCACACTATTGACATTTCTACCAAATTCCAACCACAAGATGCAGAGCCTCGACATCTTTGTTATTTTGGGAATCCAAGAGCAGGACTTCTGGGAAAGTTAGTCCAAATAAATGCATTCTACACGAACGACCGCGAAGCTATTACTGGATTGGAATTTATGTATTGTGATGGCCATTCACTGCGATGGGGCTCCTGCTTTGGTACATGTTACTGCAGAGTCATTGATGGCCCAAGTGGTGAACGCGTTACCACTCTAAAAGCTGTGGAGATGGATCACGGCATTGGAACAATCATGGTAAGTCTATCTTGCCGACTTGTAGTACTTGATATTCTGACTGTACAGCTATGCACCAATGCCCAACGGCTGCTAGTTTTCACCTCAGCTTCGCCTTTAGTTCCTCTCACAGCAAATACTACAGGTCAGGATCTAGACAAGAAGGGGGAGGCAATTATTACCGGTGTATATGGGCTTTTCCGCCACTCCTCGAGGTTCTTTCCCCATGCTTCATATTCAAAAACCATTGGCATTCTTTCAGAATCTTTAAGTGCTCCAGCAATTGTCTCGAAGCAAGATGTAACAGGGGATGGAAACATTCCAAGAAGTGCCCTCCAAGACTTAGCACAATCCTTATGGAAAGCATGCATATCATCGGCTTCTATGGAAAACGTCCACAAAATTGCAGTATGCATCAATATCCATGGACGGGTAACCGGTATGAAATTCAGCTACGGTAGTCAGACACTAGACAGCATTCTTGCAGATTTCCGAAGAGATGGCAGGAAAACTGAGGAGCAAGATCTGGCTTTCGGAGAAGAGTGCGTAGGGGTTCGCTGCTCTTACGAGCTTATTGGAAGTAGAATATATGATCGAAAGTGCCTGAAGGGTTTAGAATTTTCAACATCGCGACGCAAAATAATTTTCGGTGATATTTCCAGCGGCTTGTGTTCGCTCGAGCAATACTCACACAAACCACAGACCAGCAAGGTGAGTCTTGTGAAAATTCCCATTTTCACTTCAGAAATACTAATGTAAATATTACAAGTGGTTATACTGGATTTACAACGCTCTGTACGATTGTTTACTTGCAAATTTCGAAACAACCTCTACGTCATAAGTCCGGCAGTACTGATTGTGGGTATTTACAGTCGTACCACTGCTTTAGCAATCGCACTCTATATCTATCTTCTAGATGGCTTCATATTTTTATTATCGATCTTTGATACTGCCCCTAAGACTGACTGTTTTCATCTTTTGCCAGAGAAATGTATAAAAATATATGTTGTCGGCTTGACGGCTTCAAAACGGCTATTTTGCGGGAATAGAAAGCATGTAAATCTTGTATTCTTCAAATTTGCGAGACTCTTTCCTCGGTTGCAACACTGATCATGTGGTCTAGATTCCGGGTGCTTTGCATTTCATTCTCTCAAGGTGTTGTTCGATCATTTCAGCCCCTGAACGGTCGGTGACTGTGAGCTTTTCGGAGATACACTGCATTCTGCCGGGAATGAACTCATAGAACTGGACTCTGAGCCCAATTGCAACCGCACCGTATACGCCCTTACCGAGGCCATTGCGGTTTCCCTCTAGATAATGTTCTAATTGTTCAGCAGCCGCGTCCCATTCCGCTGGTCGATCTTTGGCCATTGGCTTGCATTCCACCATCAACAAATCTCCGCGTGGCACAGTCTCGCCCCAGACGACCTTTACAACCAATATATCCGGTCGCGATTTGTCGTCAAGCCATGCCTCCGTTTCAATTTTGAACTGCTCGACTGGGAACTTGTATCTGAGTAGGTTGTTCCACAACGCAGTGGTTTTCGACTCGGGGGCCGTGGGAGTAATCTCGTCGAAGCAATCGTACACGCCTGGTATTCCTAGATAAGACATTTTCTCTTGAATATCTTTAAGACTATTTTTATTTTAAAAAAAAGAAAAAAATAGGGTGAGCTGTTTCTTCCCTTAGAGAAAAGCACAGGCGTAAAAAAGGGGCTTTTCATACCTACTTTTGGAGATGAGACCTGGTTGGTAACAGACGTTCTTAAGTCGTGCAGTCTATTAATCCCTTTTACCTATATGAACAGTTCCTACACCATTTGGCTATTTTATAGTTTTATAGGTGAAAGGCAAAGCCCCGGGCACGCGTGAGCGGGGTAAAAACACTTCCGACGACATTTAACCGCGGACGTGTAATATATAGAATACATTACATTTTTTGGAGAAACTAAAAGACTTCATTGGATGGTAGCAGATTGTAACAACTGGTAACTATCCTATGAATAGGCAACTCTGGTGACTATTTGCAGGCGCCTCTGAGGCCGGGCTCATTGGTGGAGTCTTCCTTCTCTATGCAAAAGGCTGAGTGGGAAGCGGCATCGCCCACTAGTAACGTGGACCGACTTGTTGTCGCGGGGCCAGCAACGTAAAAGTACGGAATAGCAATGAAGTATCAAGTTATCAGCACTATGTCGGAAAATGCAGAGCGGCAAAATGGCAGACAGTACTGGAAGCTGGGGAAGAAGTGCCTGTACTTTCTAGCAGCGACCAATTATTTTATTTTTTTTTTTATTTTTTTTTTTTTTTGAGATGCACATGAGTCGTACATTTCCCTAAACCTGAAGTACGACTTGTGTGTCCTGTGACTTTCTCTTATCCACGTCAGATTTTCCCAAATAAAAGATGAAATAATGTCAAAGATACAAAATACAAACTCTCACTCAGATGAAAGTACCTAAGATTATCTTCCTTAGAATCGACAGACAATTCCTGTTGACGCGTTCAGCAACAGCATGCCCGGTCAACGTCCCGCCAATGACTTTCCCCCACCAAAGTTGTCTAGCGACGTCATGCGACCATCCTTGGTAATCCGTCATCCTGCTGCCTGCATATATACTCGTGTGCACTCCATTCCAACTCTCCAGAATTTGTTACGCGCATCTCTTTTATCTCTTTTCATACTTTGTACTTTGAGCTCTTTTATCAGAGTCTATCAAGTGTGCATCTATCCTTCATTTACTCAAAATGCCCGTTCTCCCCTCCGAGGAAGTTGCCGAGAGCGGTATCTTCGATAAGGGTACGATTAGATAACTATCGTCTGATTCTCCTCGCTGCTCTTGGTAAATGCTAACGTCTCCTTTCTCATGGACAGTCGCAAAGGAACCTTCGAAGAATACCGAGTCGACTGCCAGTGACAAGGTCAAGGCTGAGGTAAAGGATTTCCAGGCTAACCCTGGTCCGGTGAGTTTTCCTATTGCACATGGCACTTCTGCAGGTTTACGCAGTTGCTGATATAGACTGTTCGTCAAGGTAATCCCCGAGGCCAAAGATCTGCCACCTGTGGCATCCAAGGAGGAGCTAAAGGCCAGAAGTGAGGAGCTCAACAAATAGATTTGAGTCGTTTGGGAACGATTGCATGGGCATATATATGAGCTCTCTTATGGGAACATGATATTTTGATTCTTAACGAATATGTGTATTGTAATCTCAAGTTGTTTTTAATTTTCATCTTCATTATTTTGAATAATAACCCGAATATTGCTTCTTCTGAAATATTTGTGCTCTCGATGATCTCAAATAATTCTGGGACAATTTAACGTCGAAGAATTATTATCAGATGATTATTTGCAATGATTGACGTCGAAACGGTCTCATCAGCTATGACGTGGAAGGGTGAATCTGGAGATTTCGCGAAACTTTATGCAGTGTGGCGCAAGATTTATGCACAGGATTAGGTAATCCGGGGTTTATGCCGCTCTAATCCGACTCCAAAAACAATGAACATGACGAAGGATTATGGAACCGTAAATCCAGACAAATGCAGGCGGAGAATGACGGATTGCCTCCGGTTAAGCTCTCTTTACCGCTGCGTTACCAGCAAGATCTCTTTCATGAGCTTCGCCAGGAAGATGAGTTGGTGATTCTCGCTCGCGGTCTAGGCCTTCTCCGGGTCGTGACCAACCTATTGCATTCTTACGATGCTGCTGGAGAGAACCTTGTGCTTGTAATCGGTGCGGACGATCGAGAATTAGAATGGATTGGCGAAGGTAATACGTCAACCTCTCCATTATCATGTTTCTAGAATTTGTCTTTTATTGCTTCATAAATTCTCATGACATAACCCGTGACTTTCTTCCTCTTGCGGCCAATGCATGTTGCTTTTGTTGCGTTCCATTTCCGTTGCATCGTATGATAGAAACAGCGTGCTGACTCTGGGGTAGCATTGGCCGAACATGCTGCCATCAGCAACTCGCCAATGGCGAGGGGATTCCGGCTGATCAACACCGACTTGGTAAATGTTGGTCAGAGGTGAGCAGAAGCGTGACTTCGCTGTTGCAGAGTGATACTTATGATGACCAGAGAAAAAATGTATACCGAGGGTGGAATATATGGAATCACATCTCGAATCCTTGTTGTTGATCTATTATCAAGTGAGTCGAAAAAGGCAAAACAATCTACCACTGACTAACACCGGATGCAGGCCTACTTGACCCGAGTACAGTTACGGGAATCATAGTATTACACGCTGAAAGGTATGATAATTGAACCGCATGGCTCGATATTGCTAATTGTTTCCAGGGTAATTGCAACCTCTTTGGAAGCGTTCATCCTCCGTATTTATCGGCAGCATAATAAGAATGGGTTTCTCAAAGCCTTTTCTGATAGCCCTGAGCCGTTCACTACTGGATTCGCTCCCTTGGCATCAATGATGCGAAATCTCTTTCTCCGGAAACCCTCTTTATGGCCACGCTTTCATGTTACTGTAGCTGAGGCGCTTGAGGGGCGGAAAAAAGCAGAAGTGATCGAATTCGAAGTGCCAATGACTGATGCCATGAGGGATATTCAGAATGCTGTCCTCGAATGCGTAGAAGTCAGCATCAGTGAATTGAAAAAGTCGAACACCGGCCTGGAAATGGATGATTGGAACGTTGACAGCGCGTTACATAAAAATTTCGACGCTATTATTCGGAGACAACTAGATCCGGTCTGGCATCGCGTTAGCTGGAAGTCGAAACAAATTGTCAATGATCTCGGTGTCTTGCGCACTATTTTACAGTGCGTGTTATCCTAAACCTTTTCCAAGCGTCATCTACTGCAGACACTAACTACACTATAGCTGCTTGCTCACATATGACGCTGTTGCATTCAACCGTTATTTGGATACGATCTTGGCTGCGTCTTCTCCGCCGCCTGGCTCGACGCGACAAAATCAGTCCCCTTGGCTTTTCCTTGATGCAGCTCACACTCTTTTTGACACAGCAAAGCGCCGAGTGTACACTGCAAAGGTGAATGCAGCTGAAGTGGCAAATAATGCCAATTCAACATCGTTGGATTCACTTAGTCCGGTGCTCGAAGAGCAACCGAAGTGGGCGTTACTGGCGGAAATTCTCGAGGAGATTGAGCGTGACGCGTACTTCAATCCACCACCCCGAGATGACTCCAACGGTACTATTCTTATCATGTGCGGGGACGAAGGAACGTGCCGCCAGCTCAGAGAGTATCTCCAGACAATGCACGTTCGACCGGAAGACGTCGAGAAGCAAGAGTCAGACGACGATGAAGAGCGCGGACCGTCCGCTGCATTTATGATGCGCCGAGCTCTTCGGAACTATCTCAACTGGAAGCGCGACTTTGCCAAGGTCAGCGCCTCGCTGTTTGCAGAAAATCAAAAAGCTCTCGAGGGTGCAACGGACCGGCAAGGCGGAACACCCAGCCTTCGACCCAAGGCTCCACCCAACAAGCGGCGCCGTGTTCGAGGAGGATCATCTGCAGCATCCGGTCCTGGGCGCGCGGCAAACGGTAGTATCCAGTTAGCCCAGGACACGGAGGCGCATGTAGCAGGCCTCTTGGCCGAGATACAGCCAACTGGGGCAGAAAAGCTCCAGAAGGAAGAGATTGCGGCCGATCCTCTGATAGACATTGATGACTGGTTCGAAATGTATGAGATGAATGATCTTCTCATTGTCCATCCCTACGACGGCGACATGGACGAACATGTTCTCGAGGAGGTCAAGCCGCGGTACGTGATCATGTACGAACCAGACTCGGCATTCATTCGGCGAATAGAAGTGTATCGGAGCTCACATACAGACCGCAATGTGCGCGTATATTTCATGTATTATGGCGGATCTGTAGAAGAGCAACGATATCTCAGCGCAGTGAGACGTGAGAAGGACTCCTTCACCAAGCTGATCAAGGAAAGAGCGGTATGTCCAGCCCCGTCCCCTAATACCAATACATGCGTCCCCCGCCCCATTTCCCCGTCCGTCCACGTTTCAGAGCCCTAATTGACTATCAACTCAGGGCATGTCCGTCACGCTCACCCTCGACGCGCACGGCATCGACGACCCGCAAGAACATTTCCTCCGCACAGTCAACACACGCATCGCAGGCGGCGGGCGTCTCGCAGCTACTGCCCAGCCTCCTCGTGTGGTCGTAGATACCCGTGAATTCCGCAGTTCCCTTCCTTCGCTACTTCACGGACGCAGCATCGTCGTTGTCCCCTGCCAATTAACAGTCGGCGACTACATTCTCAGTCCAAATATATGCGTGGAGCGGAAGTCTATCCGCGATCTCATCTCTTCATTTAACAATGGCAGATTGTACAATCAAGCCGAAACAATGCTGCAGCATTATAAGAATCCCATGCTTTTGATCGAATTCGACCAGAACAAGAGCTTTACGCTGGAGGTGCGCTTTCCCCCTATTTCTTGCTTTAACCCTATATCCCAATTCAAGGTTCCACATATATCCAGAATCCCCGCTGTGCTCCCATGTCCTAAGATTTGAACAAGTGACTGACACTCTCCCGCTTGCATAAAGCCCTTCGCAGACCTCCTACACAACCCCTCGGCCATCAGCAATCCTTCCGATCTGCAGTCCAAACTCGTCCTGCTTACCCTCGCCTTCCCTCGGCTCAAGGTGATTTGGTCGTCGTCGCCTTATCAAACGGCCGAAATATTTGAGGTATGCCCTTCTCCCCTCCCTCCCCTGCTTCACCTTCCCTTTTCCATGCCAGCACCTCCCGTCCATCCATCCATCTGACGAATCTGTGTTCCCAAATAAAGGAACTCAAAAAGAACCAAGAGGAACCGGATCCAATCAAGGCAGTCCAGATTGGCTTGGATCTAGAGTCAGGCCAAGACCCGTCCGATCAGACGTTCAACCAGACGCCGCAGGATATGCTGCGTGCTATTCCGGGCATCACGGAGAAGAATCTCAATCGGCTCATCCTCGACGTGGCGAACGTGCACGAGTTAGCGAATATGGAAGAGGAGGATATTAGTAGGTTGATTGGGAAAGAGGCTGGGCGCCAGGTGTGGAGGTTTTTCAATCGTAGTTTGTTTGACTAATTGGAGGTTTTTGGGTCCATTTGGGGGACGAAGATTCTTTTGGAGGTCGATATCTCCAGGAGGATTGGGCAGAGCTGAATGTCCGAGAGTTGATAGTTATACGATTTACCAGGGTGTCAATATAAGAGGTAACAAACGGTGTAAGAATGGGCTCAAGTATATGGGGTTGGCAGAAAAATCACATCACATGAGAATGAGAAAATGTTCGGAGTAATAAGGAGTAATAATCTATCGTTAAGGGTAAAGTCGACAGAGACGATGCTGGAAAGAAAGAGTTAAAAAGTAAAATGAGAAAAATAAGAGGCATGGAGAGCGCCCGCCCAGGAACCAATCCGCTATGCATCATGTGGTGCGAAGGAACCCATCGAACGCCGTTGTGCCTCGAATTTTTGCATTCCCCATTCTTTTTTACCCATTCCATCCATACAGAGTTGCAACTTTCGTAATGACCAATCTCTCAATGCATCATTCAAACGTCGTTAAAAAAATAATCGAGAAGAGAAAGAAGCATTGGAACAAGGGCGAGTCCAAAATCAGCGAACGCAAGATCGGCAATTTCTTTGCGAATAATGCGAACAAGGTATCATCGTAAACAGCCCCTGAAAAGATTTGATGATGGGCAAGCGACGTCGTACATGGATGTACGGACGTCGCTAGGAATGTGCACCCATCATCAGTGGTACCGTCACCGCCATCGCCGTCGACGGGATGGCGGAGCGGTTTGCCATAAGGCGTTTAGATGTCGTCAATATCGAGCTCCTTGTCGCTCTTTTCGCTGTCCTCGTCGCGGTCCTCGTCGAACTCGAAGCCAATGTCCTCGGCAGCCTCGTCGTAGCTGTATTCAAAGTTAGCATCATTCAATCTTCTTGCTTCGAACCATCCGACTAGGAAGCTGGATAACACGTACCCTCCGGACTCGTTGATCTTAGCACCCTCGGGAAGTTCACCGTAAGCCTTCAAGCTTCGGGCCTCATCCGAAGTATACTTCATGATCACATCACCCTTCTCGTCCTGGTAGTCACGCAGGGACAAGAGGATAATGTCACCCTGGTTGATCCAGACCTTCTTTCGGAGCTTGCCACGAATGTGCGCCAGACGCTTCTCGCCGTCAAAGCAGGAGGCCTCGAGACGGCCGTTACCAAGCATCTTGACAACCTGGGCGTACTCTGCATGAAACAAATTAGTCCTCGTTGGTCCTCGAAAATAATGATGCGGCGCTCTGTTCGTAAAATCCGCTTGACGGTGGGGTATGGCGGTACAGAAGAGGGGAGAAAAAACTCACCCTGGCCTTCTTCCTTGAAGATCAACTCGCGCTTCTCGTTGTCATTTTCGTTCTTGCCTCTGCGGCGGTTTTTACCTCCCTGTAGATCGGAGTATTAGTTGTTGGTCCTCAATATGTAGAACATTTCTCTTTTTTATGTGAAAGCTTCATGTGAGGGGTAGCTGCTTTTTAGGCGGCAGACAAGACAAAATATTGTAAAAGCCGCATAATTATACAATAGAAAATACGGCGGCGAATATAGATATAGCAGAATAAAAAAAAATGATATGGGGCAACGAACCTTTCCCTTGTTCTTAGGCATGGTGACCTGTGAGCAGTATACTGCTTTGAAAGAGTTTGGAGAAGGGTCGTTCGAGTCTGCGTATGAGATCGATGAGTCGAGACGACGAAGGCGGCAAAAGACGAAGTTGCTGTCACAGGTGGCGGGTCAAAAGTGATTAACAGAAGATTATTGGGTGGGGGAGTCTCCTTTGGGTCCATAATTCTCTTTCGCCCACATTTTTTTGGTCCACTATGCCTCTTCCGGCATGGAACGTGGCCGAGGGCTAGGGTTAGCGTCCGTGATTTCTCTGGGAGAGAGACACTTTTCACAGCAGCAATGATGTTATGCCATATGAGATCATTGCATTCAAGGTTGTTGAACAGTCTTGGATTTTGCAAGTATCATGATCAAATTATTTTATTCTTCTTAATCACCAACATGTGCTGCCCTTTGGTGAATGAGCTTCTCAAGCATGTGATACAACTTTCCCTGAATGCGTAGGTATAAAAGTGCGCCGCAGTAAAGTCACCGTGCCCTATTGACGCTGACAACAATATTGTCCTAATAAGACGACTGCTGAAACACATAATATGAGACCTGATGGCTCAGGACATAAGATTATAACGGTGTCTGCATGATATACCAAACGCTGTAATTTTGCCCTGCATATGTCTTCTCCGGAATATGAGCATCGCGGCAACTTCCGTCTATATTTCCCAAAACGGAAATGGGACCTTGACGGGAGGCATGTTGGCTGCATACGCAAACCCGCGATAAACATAGAAGCTCCATCTACAGCTTATTCCGTCTAGAATTTCCACAATTAACTACCTGCATCATGCTGGTCTCACTGACGGTGGGAAAGGTCGACGCAGGAGTCGCTGTGCTTCTGACAGAGGACAAACGTCTGGTAAGTTGGGATTCCCTTGGGAGTGCAATTATTCCCTTACTACCACGGTTGCATTGTCCCCAGAGGAACGATAGCCCCTGCGGAGCATCAGTGCTGATTGTGACCACCGAATGAAAACAGATTGAATTTCCCTCCATTCTTCTCCCTCCCCATATTACCTCCGGCTCTATCGTCGACATTACTGTCGCACGGAATTTTGATGCTGAAACTGCTTCCCGCGAAGCTTTCACACGTCTCCAAAAGGACATCTACACTAATTTCGGACAACAATCGCCCGCAACACCAGTTCTACGTTGTCGCAACGCAACGCAGACATCTGTTGTTCTAGAATGGGATCCTCTTTTCCTTGCCTCAGCGGATCTACATAGTCTGAGCCTCTACCGAAATGGCAGCAAAGCAGGCAATATCCCGCGGCCACTTGAAATACAGTCGACCAAGATCAGCGGTTTGGCCGTGGATACACCGTACACATTCCATTTGGTGCTTAAGACTAGCGCGGGCACATATTCGAGTCAAAAGCTCTCTGTCAAGACTCACAAGATGACTGACCTCTCTGGTATCACTGTCACCCCAGGCATCCTTCCTCCGCCACTCAAGGATAGCCTTCAAGCAGCAGTGGAACGCATTGGCGCTAAGATGATCGATACCGTCAGAATAGACACGACCCATTTCGTCTGTACGGAGGGTAGAGGACAGCCTTGGGAACGTGCGACGGAGATGAATATCCCAGTCGTGAGACCGGAGTGGGTTGAAGGATGCGAACGTGAGGGCAGAGTCGTCGGTGTTAGGGGATACTATCTCAATGCAGATCCGAGGTTACGACAAATTGGTCAAGGCGTGGGTCATCAATCTCAAGCATCGCAATCATCTCAAATGTCCCAGTCACAACAGTCTGCGGCGCAAGCTTCACAACGGTCGCTACCCATTCGACAAGAGTCCCAGCAACCTCGGGAACAGCCCGCGCCTAAGCCACAGCAGCAGCAACAACAACAAGAGCCGCCCCCGGCTGCTTCTAATGCTGTGGAATCGAAACCGGAGGAACCAAAACCAGAGGCCCAAGCTTCTGAGTCTACTCCAAATGGTTTAGAGGCCCAAGCCGAGACATCAGCACCGCTACCCCCACCAAAGGACGAAGCGCCTGAAGAGAAACCAGAGGAAGTCCCTGAACAGTTGCCCGAAGAATCAAAGACGAATGGAGCCGCTCATGAGCCAGAGCCTGCTTCTCAGAAAGCTACAATAGACGAAGATGTGGCAAAGGATGGCGAAGAGCAAGCCGCTGAGACAGCAGCCGTCCCTTCTGAAGCTACACCTGCCGAGGAAACACCCGCGACAAAAGTATCTGAGGCAGCAGCACCAGAACAGGAAGAAGAAGAAGAAGACAAAGCAAGCGTCGAACAACGGAATAGTCCTGAAGGCTTTGACGAAGTAGCTCTATAGGCTGTTCAGTCCTGCCCGTCATATCTCGAGCCGGCAACATCTCTTTACTATCAGTTCTTCATCATACCTTTTATCACCTGTACTTAATCTCCCGGGTCTTCAAACTTTGTCGCTTTGTCCTATCACCCATACCCTCGTCATGACTTATCAATCCATCAAGTAGTTTTCGCATTTTCCGCGCTATTTGCTCTCGCATGGTAATGTCCAGGAGCATATCAATCAAGTCTTTAATAAAATATACCTGCACTAATTCTATTACCTCGCGATACGCATAGTTGATTGCAATCCTGTCTTTTCTCCACACATTCAGAAACTACGATTCTGGTGTATTTCTACTTTTGGTCTCTTGCCTAATGCAATAGTGACCACAAACATTCACGCCCGGTCAAACGTATCACAATCACCAAACTTCAATCATTGTTTGAGCATATGTTTCGATATCACAACAGAACAATGAATCTCCACCATGAATTTCTTGCATTAACCGAGCCAGGCAGCAACCAAATTCCTAAAAAGAATATAAATACCCCGGATCTTCCTCTCTCTTGGCCTCAGTCTTTTTCTTTTCTCAGCATAAACCCTTCATACTTTCTCGCTGGCGTTTCACGGAGAAACTTTGGCATTATACAGAACACACATTATATCCCTCTTTCATGGAAATTTGCGTATATGATTGATGTCTCATTGAAGCTTTTATCTAGAACCCACTCTTTTCTATCTCAAGTTTGGAAGTAGTTACACAGCTTGACACTGAACAATTCATCTCGGCAGTGCCAGTAGTCAAGACGAAAAAACCAACCAGGAGATTGTGATAGCGCTCTGGTACTTGACACTTTGTGGATGCGCTGAAAGGCAATCGGGACAGCAGAGTCGACCAGGACGGAGGAGACGACAGCGACAGAAACGACCACAGCAACCTCATCGACAGTATTGGTAGAGATGACGGGCTCGCGGTGGTGGTCTCCTAGCTACAGCAGAGGGGTACATTAACAATTTACAGCTTTTCCATCCCTGGCCGACATTGTCCCTAAGCATGGGGCGCCGGAGCCGCTCTCGATGCTCTGGCCTCACCTGCCACAGGCGACAGCACTCCTCTCGTACAAGCTCCCAAAGCATCGTCCCACGTCATCTCGTCAAGTCACAATGATTTGGTGCTGATGCGATCTGCCTCTGACAACATGCATTACATGAGCTTTATCAGGGAATTTGAACCGCTGTGCCACGAGGTTGCTGATCTCTCGATTGGATACTGATACGTAGACGCATTCTGCGTAAGATGCAAATACACAATATAAAGCAATATGGGCCCAACAGCTCGCCTCTCCAGCATCAGTATGACCAAACAAGTGTAGCTGCTTGCGACGCAGCGAAATCTCAGGGCACAAACTCTTCTAGCTTTCTGGCCAAGCGCGTTCCGCCTACTCATCCACGAACGACTGCGCTTGAACGACGGATAAGCTGCAAAGTTCTTCACAAGAAACACCGCTTAAAGAAACAACCTGGTCGCAATCAAAAGGCAGCAGTCCTACCTTGAGATCTCGATATCAACTGGGTGTGGGCCATCATTGGCCGTAAAAAATTGGTCATTATTGGTTTATCCAGCCCCACAACAATCTGAATGCTCTTTGGTGGTTCAACCATCAGAACTGTATCTCCCCCAGAACTCCTTCCTTAATTTCTATCAATATCCTGTGTTGCAGTCCTTTGCTTTGATCAGAGAGTATGAGTGTTTGAAAGAAATAATGGAGCAATGGAGCGAGCATGCTGATCTGTTTTCAATCACTCTCATGTCCATCCTTAGGAGATACGGTGGAAATATGAGAATTCTAATCATGGGAGGCAGACCTGTGGTCATTCTTACGCTTCTAATATTTTAGGAATACTTCTCAAGCTCTATTTAATAAGTCAGCTACCTGGAATCCCTCAACAAGGTGTTCTCTGCTTCTTCTCGGTGGTCAGAATCGATAGTCCTCCGGAAAGCGTTGTATGAAATTTCGGGCAATCTCTGAAAAGGACCACCGGAAATGCAGAAAAACTAATGTCTGCTCTCCAATTGAATTTAACTTGCAAGGGAATCTCTTCAAGGTTAGAGTCTGCGGTTAATGCATGGGTTTGCTCATCCTATGGCAGAATCCCGCGATCGGTCTTGCCTTCGAAACTTTTCAATTTTTTTTTTTTGAATTGCTGTGCAATTTCACGCCACGGAGGAGTGTGACCGAGTACTCTACTTCGTGACGCCGGACAGACTTTTCGTCCGCCGTTATTGCGCTCTGCTTGTACAAGAGCCCATGAATGATGCTCATGAAAGGTTTCAGTCAATCACCACACGACCATGGCCGCTTCTGGTCTTAGAAATACGATGAAATCACATAAAACACAAGGACATAAACGGCCTTATCGAGAGAGGTCGTGAAAGAATTACCACCGTCAATCTTTTGACATCTACAAGGTTAACTCCTACAATATTAGGAGGACCTTCTAGAGCTACTACATACACCCCGTCCATTCCAAAAAAGCGTTTCATCGACTGTATGGTCGAAGTCGAAAAGCTGATACATGTGACAGACAAGGGCCACAAGGCACCTGACCGCCGAAGAACAAGCCGGAGAGCAGGTCTGGCCGGCAAAGCGGGCTAGAATCAGTAAACAATAGGTTTAGCTCTCTCTCAGTTGCTAGGGTTGATTTGCTCCTAGAATATACAATTCCCCAGAGCAGCTGAAGCTACCTCTGCGAGCAGCATGCCCATGTCATCTGAGTTCATTGGTTTGGGCCGCAATTGTTCTTCAACATGTCAAATTATTCCGGGATTCGCACAACGGTTACTCAAAAGAAAGACAGGAAAGACGAAAGCCAGAAAAACATTGAAAAAACCTTACAGCACACAACAGTTTGGTTCAACCTGTACTTTTGGTCCCTGAGCGAGGCGCCCTTCGATATCAGCCAGTCCAGAATAACGCCGCTCGTCTGCCTATGGCAATATAACTGTGCCTAGGGCTTGGAGGTCTCGAAGAGATGCCAGCATGATAATGTTGAGCAGATGGGCAAGGAAATAGTCTGGTCATCTATCAACACCAGTGAGTTCACTTAGCTGGCCCAGTTCTTTGGGAAGGTGCTCGGCATGATCATGATCCGACGAACCCAGAGAAGCCTGTCGTTCGGCCAACCCACGATCATGGTGGGTCCTCAATCAGCGTCACGACCTCTCCGTCTTGTTCCTCGAGGAGCACACGTGCACATTTGACCAGGTCCAAGACGAGGTGATGAAAACGCGCCAAGGCCAAGTCTGAACATCGGACCTCCGAGTGGGTCCAGAATGGTTGGCGCGGGGAGGCGCCCCAAAATGATGACCTTCTTCATGTACGCGCTTGATGTGAAGGTGTGCAGAAATCTCCCCACATTGCGCCGGGCACAGAGGGAGCTGAAAGTCCTTGGCATGTATTCTTCGGACGACCTGGCCATGACCGGGAAAATTTTGGCTTCTCCTCGCCCTATTTCATTGAACCTGCAACTACTATCGTATAGCCTCCTCCAGCAGCTTCTAGTTACTGCAATCTCGAACCAGAATTGGACAATCACACTTAGGCCATGTGCCTTACTAAAACATTAATCATGAGAAACCCTAACACTTATACCAAAGCATTGTACACGCAATCACAGAATCTGAGGCCGCTCAATTCGGAAGATCCTCACATGATCAAAAACAACGCAACACATAGCACCACAGTAATAAGATGGCTGAAGATACAATTCAATGTCCTTTTTGCTCTCTTCAGCTTCTTCATAAACAACTCCTTCGCCTGAATGTTACAGCCAGGCATCCATCCAGAAAGTGGATGCCAATGGTGGATCTGATGTTGTTGATCTCCACCGCTTCCATGGTCGACTTCCTCAATATCGCAAAATCCTTCTGGAGGCATTGCGCAGTGCACTAATACACTCTGTTGGGAACTGTTTTGGTAAAATTCAATGTTATGATTGACCGTTACTATACTTTCAAATTCATGGAGACGGACAGCCTGAGCCTTCCTGGTGGCCATCTCACAGTAGATATACTAACCACGTGGATAAGGTAAAGATAGTCCTATCTATAGTGAACGCCCAAAAGCTGTGTTGGTATCACAGTTGGACATTGTTTTCAGGCCGTTTGCATGATGGCGGTTCGATATACCCAATTTCTATTTACCGTACCAACAGTTTCCAGAACTGAGAGACAATTTCTGAAGAAACGACGGTTCCTTCAAAGTGAAAAAATGTAAGTGGATAGTTCATCTCATGATACTACCTAGCATTAACAGCATATTTAGTGAAGAAATTGGACTTTCCAGAAATTCCTCAAAACAAGCCATATCACAGCCACACAAAATCCAAGAAAACAGCTGAACGTACTTAGTCCTTCTCTGTTTTCCTCTCCATGCGGGTGTTATGGCGCGCTGTCTTCTCGCTCCAAACACAAAAAAAGTAATTCCAGCTCCTATAGCTTAGAAATTTGAAGACGGCTGACATCTGTAGATGTTTTCGTCGATCGTTGAGAAAGTTGCCAGCACCGTGTTGGAAATTTCTCTGTGGTGGAAGAACTGGGTGCCACTCTTCGACCTTTGCCACCACACAAAAATGAACAATACATCATTCTGTAAAACCCACATGAGAGTATGTCACTCATGTGGATGGAGTCGATGGACATTTTCAAAGGCTGACAGGCATCAATGCAATGCCCTGTACCCCCTCAGGAAACCCAGCCAAGTTCAAGGCGAAAATGAATCAAGACCGAATAAATCGTACCATGACAAGGACACCCAGGATATGAATATATTGCTCAAAAGCTATAAAATTGAGAACCTCAAAGACAAACGCTGCCAGAGCCTCAACACGACTGTAAGCTCCTTTCCAGAAAAAGAGTTGAAACCTTTAGTGCACGAATGCACATTTCTAAGTCTTGGAATTACCGGCTCCGTTGTGCTTCGCCAGGTATTCATATCCAAATGCGAATCCGGGATTTGAATGATGACACAGCCGCATGGTTTCCTTAAGATTGCTGGTCAAAAAAGGTCTTGCGCTAATTTTGCTGTCTGAAATTTGAATTCATATTGGTTTACCAGGGAGCTGTGCTTGCAACAGAGGATCGACCCTCCAAGCACCTTTCAGGAGCCATCAGGAGAACCCTCCACCAGACGCTCTTAATGCAATAACAAGTCAGCTCCAGCAAGAAAACTTAAAGTACCGTCAATCAGGCAAGATCAAAATATGGTTTGACAAAGGCAAAATCTCGGAGAGCATGGACAACTCGAATGTTGTCTTTAAAGATATCAGCAGTGGGCCCATGTAATAGGACCATGCCAAATGACACGATTATGCAACATCTCAATGGAACAGAGACCCAAACAATGGCATCACCACGTCCTACTTGGACTCGTGTTTCTGGAAGCATGGATGTCACGTTGATGCAGTTCCATTGGCGTTAGGCTCATTAGCATTCATTTTCGGGGCTTTCTTATGTTTTTAGCATACAGAGGTGTACAGCTTCGATTCACAGCTATTACTATCAGATGACCACAATCTCGAAAAGCTCGAGCTTGAAAATGGTACTGCAACTAAAGTTGAATTTTTGCAAGGAGCATGCAATTCATAGCGACATGTCTGGATTTTCCTAACCCTTACCTGTCACCTATTTTACATCCTGAAAAGGCACTCCGACCGAAAAGGCGAGCAAAACTGTCCTTTTTCAAGTACGCACACAGGCTGCGGCTTCTCTCAAAGTTTCCCGTGCCTGAAAAGATGCAGGACGCAATGCGGACCCAATTCAGTCATGTCGAGCTGGGTCTGACTATCGAGGAAGTCGTGTGAACAGGTAGCTTCACAATGGAATCATGGTATCAAAGAATGTCAACCGGTTATACCAAGACATGGAGGCAACTGATGATCAGACTCTCGTGTTTGCCATGCCAAGACAAGCACAGTGGGCCGAGTTCCTTTCTATATTTGATTTTAACATCCACTATAGCCCAGGCCCGCTCGAAGGGAAACCGGATGCGCTTATTACTAGGAAATCAACCCTACAATGCACTACTTGCAAAATCTATTGCCTACCAAGATTGAACCATCATCTGTCCTGATTGTGCCAATAAGCCTATGAAGCTGCAGAGCTGGAGCCAGTAGCCGTGGTGATTGCATTGGAAGATGTGATCGTACTACATGCATGCAGATATGTCACGGCGGCTGGCTCCAGACCAGACCGACCGTCCATGGCGTTGCTCTAGACCCTTTAAGCGCCCAACATGTCACACGCATGGCAGCCACAGGGTAGTCCAGTGGCTATACACTGCATATATATCATGGGGTAGAACGCTCTGCTGAAGGGCAAGTGCTCTACTTTGTTACATAGAGCCTAGCTATCACTCCTACTCCGCTTTATTCCAGCTTACTACTGCCCTGCGTATCCCAGGTATCACTACACAATTACGAGGCACGGCCTTTACAAAGAGACACTGTCTTGTGCTAGCAAACTGCTTGCTCTGCAAGGGGCACACGGACCAGAGACTGGCGACCCACGACTAGAGAATCAGAAGAAGCTCGTGCTAAAGCCCGAACTCTGATGGCTACGACGCAGTTATGGTCGTCGATGACCGACTAAGTAGAATGAGGCATTTTATACCCACTACCTCGACCTCCGATGCTCGAGAAGCTGCTGACCTGGTTGTGGATCGGATCTTCTCGTTACATGGCTTACCCAGAACCATAGTCCCTGACCGTGGCGCCCAGTTTGTAGCAGACTTCTGGCAAGCGCTCTTAATCCACTCACAGTTAAGAATCGCTACCCCTTATATACCATACCGCTGATCCGGTTTTTGGGAGCTGAGTATAATACCACCATTCTCTTGCCCTATTTTCCGGATAAGCTCAAAGCATAAAAACATGCCATCGAGTCTCCTAGTAGCATCCTTCAATCTTTCCTTTGAAAAAAAGTTACCTGTGGGTCTGCCTGTCCAATCTTCCCGAAAGGATGTCAAAACACCGGGAGAAACTCCCGAATGGTCAATTTTATAAATTCACAATGTTTGTTGGATGAGCATCCTACATTTCATATCTCAGTTAAACAGGGCACTTATCGACTCGTCAGTTTGCTCCGCCATCCACTGAAAAACGTCGATGAAGGACGAATGACTGTGAGTCTGAGCCAACACCCACTTTAAGGAAATTAACCCTAACCAAAAGAAAATAATACAACTTATTTTCCAAAAAGAGTCAAGCGTCAATACTTACGGCAGCGGAAGTCGGCACGCTTGCAGGACTTGGAAGAGAAAGAGTCGTGGACCATGTAGCGGAAAGTGCGTAATGTTACAATTTACAAAGTGAAGGCAGACACTCACATAAAAGTTGCTGCTGGCAGCCACGCATGCTATCCTGTGAAGGCTGTGATTCCTGTGATGGTGAACGACGATGAGGACCACGAGGAGGAGAAGGAGAGCAGGAGCTCCGACAGGTCTTGCTATCTTAGCACTACCAGATGGGCAGCCTCTAATTGAACCTGGTTACCTGATAGTAGACTCAGGAGTCAGGAACCCCGTCCTGAGATGGTCGATGACGAGATTAGGGTTTTTTGAGGGCATTAGATTGAAATCTAGCACGAATTCAACGTAGGACAGTTGGAGTGTTTGTGCAGGTTGTCGACAGGGCTTTCTAAGCTAACTTGATGGGGAGAAAAAGACCAGTTGGCAAAGAACTCTGCCCGAATCCTGGTTAATTGGAAATTTGGGCTTTCAGTTGTCCGGTCCCAAGGAGACTTATCCACCGTGGACTTGTGGTCCTTGGACCGAAGATGAGGAGTCCACTGTCCGGTAATTCTGCTGTTCTTTGTCCCTCTGGAAGACAATAGTCCAATACAAATCTACCATTTCCTTTTAAGTTTTGGCAATTTAGGTAAATTGAGATACAATGTGCTGAACGAGCTAAATGGTAACGAGGGGCTCCTCGATCACTTCAACGGTTCAACCATTGTGAACACTGAAGAGCATGGACTATGACGCAATTCATCACGTAAGAGAAAGACATAGAGTGCTATGGAAATAAGTTTAAGGAGTGACTTGTAGAGGAAAGAATTTTAAATTGTGTTGTATAAGATAAATAAGATGATATATTTCAAAAGATGAGATTCTGTATGCTAGATCTGGTCTATTTGGTGACGTTTGCAGATAAGCGCTGAAGGAATTAAGCGTGTGGAATAGTGGATCTTGAACATGATATGAGCAAAAGCTGAAAGATAAATGCATGAAGCGTGTGTTTGTGGTGGGGGAGGGGTGAGGGAGGATAAAACTTCAGAGGGATAGGTACCGAAAAGTAGAGATCCAGCTCTATAAGAACAAAGGAGAAAAATTGGAAGGGAAAAGCAAGTGCGCAGAAAAGCAGAGAGCCTGTCGAAGAGCTAAGAGTCTATGAATCATGACCTGTGACCCTGTAATGTAAGCAAATTAATGGAAAAGTAACGACACTCAGACTAAATAAGAACGACAAGACGACACAAGGGAAAGGGGGAAAGGCGAGCAAAGGGGTTAGCATTTGTCAGAGAAATATCGAACAGGGTGTAGATTGCTGAACCGTCTCCCTATAACAAGCCGTCAGATGCAAGTAAAGTCTTCTTGATCACTTCATAAAAGGCTCGGGCGACGACAGGTGGCACCGCGTTGCCAATTTGATGCTTCACTTTTACGTTTCCGAACTGGTGTTCGAGCGGAAACCCCTGGAGACAAGCGAATTCGCGATGAGTAAAGTCTCGTCTGCCGCAGGGGTGCACAGTGTTGGCGCCGCCGCTTGTAGTGATGCAGCTTCGATGCGGCTCGTCGCCGGAATACGGTTGCTTGTTTCGAGGCGTGGTGTTTGCAATGTCGTGGTTAGGGAAATTCCTGGGAATCTTGCCAATGGCTTCGTTGATGGTCACGTATGGCCGGAGATGAGGATCATCGATTGGGTCGCCGTGAGTGGGTAACGGAAATGGTGGTATTTTCTCTCCAGGACTAGGAACCCCGTTAGTCAAATAAAATCAGGACAACTGTTGATGGGAGTAAATTAGATGGTATGAAGGGCCTGAGAGATGAATAGATGGCCACCAGATGACGCAAAGAAGAGATAAGGGGTTGATAAAGAGAATGATCGTACCATGCAGCAATTAGAAAAACTCGTTTGCGAGCTTGAGGAAGTCCGTAGGCAGCGCAGTTTATGATTCGCCAATGGATGCTGTAGCCGTGAGCAACGATCTGAAGGATGAGAGCTGCAAAAAATTTATCGTGCCGACTTGGAAGCCCTGCTGTTTGCTCAATCGTGACTACACGCGGCCGGGCTTTTGCGATTATGGCTTCAAGTGCGAATTGCGTGGCGATGTTCATCTCGTCATTTTGGCCCTGCACAGTATGCGCAGGTGAAAAGAATTGGCAAGGCGGAGAGAGGTGAAGGACGTCAACTTTGTGATCTTCAGTCAGACTAATAAATTGGTGAGCCCAGATGTTGTAGATCCTTGTCCCGTAAAAGTTGCGTCGATAGGTGTCGCATGCACTATAGTCAAAATCGAAGCCCCAGTCCACAGCAAGCCCCGCCATCTTGGCACCTCGTGACGTTCCACCAGCGCCACAGAATGCGTCGCCGAATGTATATCTATTTTGTTTCACTTCGTTTTCGAGATCGATAACGAGGCGTGGTTGAGGTGGTCTTGGTGGCTCTGTCTCTGCTGCATCAACGTCAATTACCATGGCCTCTGGTTCGGGTGAAGTGAGATCGAAAAATTGGCGTCGGTGGAATTGTGCAAATGATTCGCGAACAATTTCCTGTTCCCTTGCGTTGAATCTTTCTTCTTGAGCACTTGGACCACGCCCCGAGCCGCCTTTGGGACTCTCTCCGCGCCAGTCATCTCGTAGTCGTTCTTCTGGGGCTTCGCATCCGGGGTCGCATTCATCGACACATAATCTATAAATTCCCTCTTGATGGCAGATGCCCTTAATTCTGTCCATTGCCGTTCTGAAATATCTGACGAATTTCCATCGGCAGGCAAGGACGAGATCGTCTAGAATTTTCTGTTCAGGTGGAAAACAAGACACGTCGCGATAGTCGTCTCGGAAGCTCATCGACGGGAAGTTCTGGTTGGTCATTTTCAAGCCTCTTCGCTTTTTTATTTGCGAGGGCTGGATCTCTTCCATTCCCTGTATGCCGTGTGGTCGACTATCGTCTTCGTCAACTTCCAGCAACCAACACAGCTCGTTGAGCTTTTTTGGGAGCATTCCACTCATGAGCTTTGACCGTCGAAGCCTCCAGCCACGGAAACTGATTTCAGAGTTGGACACATCCTCAAAAATCTCTTTGACTCGCAAGAAGTCTCCGTCTTCCAACTCAATAGTATTGTTCAGCGAGATTTTAAGCCCGTCGATGCAGCAATTTTCAAGGTAGATGCGGGGGAGATTGAGTTTGGCGTTTCGGTAGCTTGAGAGATGCCCAGTATCTGTTCCAATATTTGCATTTCCGGATGTCGTTAAGTCAACTACGTCGTCATCGTCAGATAGATCGACCACTTGTTGCTCGGATGTCAGGTCAATGGTCGCATCATCCACTGGTTCGGAGAATATGATTTCGTCCTCCATCTCCGATGGTAAGGCCAGACTGGGGCTACCAAGAGTATGTAGTAGTCGGAGTGGAATCGGTCGGAGCTGAACTGCGAAACGGCGTGACGGCTTTTCCAAGGGGACAGAAAGAGATTCTGAGTGACAGAATACTTGAATATCAGATCAGAGGTGTGTAAGTGATTGATGCACGAGAGAACGTAGGTGTCTTTCGCTCTTTGCTGCGATACAGTATTTGCACAGGAATGAGTAATTAAGCGACAAGGAGCTTGAAATAGGAAGACGGAAAAATGGCGGGTTGAGTTGGTAAAAAGAAATGATTGCGAGTATGGTCCTGCGGTTGATAAATGGAGGGCCTCAGGGTGACAATAGAGTAGAAAAAGAGACCTATGGTCAAAAGTTGATAATCAGGTCAAGTAGAAGTGAACTCTATATCTAAAATATCCTGATTTCAAATAAGATAGAACGAGAGTATCAGCGCTAGAGTAGAGGTTGAGGGGGTTGGAGGTAGCTGAGAGTCGACAACTTTGAGTGTTGAGAGTTGATGAGAGGAGGTTTGACGAGCGAGTTCTCTATTTATCAGTTCCATTCTGCTAGACTTGTGAGCGTCATTTTCCGTGACCTTGTGCATGTCCTCCCGCTCGAGAATATTGAATATAGGAATCATAGAGCGTAAGGGCTGTCTGAGAGCAGCACTCAAAGCACGTTTGATGTACCAGCGGCAAGTACCAGAACCAATATATTAGCACCTTAAAAGCGTGAAGAATCAAGACCTGAAGTAAGCTTGTGAGGCACAATATGTCAGGGCAACAGCATCAGGGTCACCAAGATATGCAACTTTCCGCTTCTGCAGTAGCATCACAACGAACATTGTAGAATTTTCAAAGAACATGGCAAAATGCAAGCATTGGCTGCATATCAAATGAAGTTTGAGAAAGATATCAATCGAACGAATTCTGTATCAAGCACTGTACAAGTATTGCAAAGGTACAGTTTGACTTAATGTAAACAAGCAAACCACAACCACCGTGGTCGATTGCAAAAGCAGAGCTGCACAGAATACAAATTATGATTGTCAATCTCAAATGCAAAACAGCCATAAAACGAAATCGGATCAAGAAGTTTCAAGGGGTTCTAGGGTTATCAGCATGGTCTGAAGAGGGCATGAGAAGCACAAGATTGGGTGGGTCGGTGACGTTGTTTTATAGTCGAGTCACATGATATGGATTATGTGAAGTCTGCATGTCAAACTTACGAATACCGAGATATGCAATCTAAATATCAGTAATCTACTGAGGTCTCAAGCACTGAATCTACCATCATGCGTTATAAAATCTTACGAAAATTGAAAGAATATTCTTGTTGATTAATTGGGTGTTTTATTGGCACGTGACAGGTCCAGCAGGCAAAATGCAATTGAGAGAACAACAACGCGGTCCCAAAGATTCAGAGCAGATTTATCAATAGATAAATCGTTCAGGAAGATTATATTATCGACTAATACGTATATTTTTTTCATCCAAAAGCAGCAATTGATTTCTCATGGCGGCAGTAGAGGATGATGATGGACGTTGTTGGTGTCGGTTCCTGCAGCAGACTAACCCTCATAGTATCGCTTGGCGGTCGGCACTATCGCCGCCAAATCCAGGGTCCCATCAGTCTGTTCCTCTTCGGTAAGATGCTGAACGTCATCAACCAGACGACAGAGGAAGATGATCACCGTCTTATGATACACCTGATATATCAGAGTCCAAAGTACTAGGAACTTATGTCTCCCTTCTTCATTGATTTCCGCAATCCACTACCCAAAAATCCGCTCAATTGAATATTTCTCCTGTCTTTGTGTTTAATGCAGTTTATACGCCCTAGTTGACATTACTTCCTTCTGAACCATCGTCCGTTGTATCATACCCACTACTTGCCTGGTTGCATATCCGTTAAAGCCCTACACACATCTCTTTTTGTTTTGCCTTGATGGCAGCAGCGTCGAAGTATTGATTGGCCTCTTCATATACGCATGTATCAGTGCTTGACTTTGCATTCCGCAACACTCTCTGGGACTGCCTCCCGCCAGTCGTTGATATCATCTCCTGCAAATTCCGCAATCCTTTTCTTTCGGCGACTTGCGGTTCTGATTTTCCATCCCAGCCTTGCAGCTCATAAAGTTTGTTGTACGAAACTGATTGCTTTTGCTGAAAATTCCAGCCAGCCACATATATTGACATCATATATCTCGCCGGCTGTTGCAATCAACTTGGATAAGTGGACAAATAATCGACGGCTGAATTGATAGTTCCTATTATTGCTTGAACCAAAAAAGAGAGCTGCATTAGCAGTTTATCAGGTTTTCAGGACACTGACGTGGGTGGTGGATGGACTATTCGCCACGTTGTGGTATTTCAGAAATTTTTGTTGCAGTATCGACCTGAGGACTCTGTTGAGGTATATCTTTGCGCTTCATTTAATGATCATATTCGAGGAACTGAAAAATTTTTGGTTGTTTTTGCAGGGTGAATATGTCTGGCCGGGCGACCCGCGCATCTGCTGCCAAAGCAACAGCAGCAATATCTTCATCGTACAACAGCAAGCCGCAAGCTCAATCAACCTCTGAAGCTTCCAAGGTAACAAGAAAGCGAACTCAAAAGCCAGCCTCCAGGCCCTCCGCTTCAGGAAGTGCGGCGCGCCCAAAACCAGCGCCACGGAGAAAAGTCAATGCTGCCAAAACAATCTCGATAAATGGCTCGGCTCCAGAGGCCGATGTCCCTACCACTGAGGCTGCTCAGGATGGTGAAACAAGTGAAAACATCACATTGGCAAGAGCAGGAGACGCATCTGCTCGATCCCCGGACGACATTCCTGATGAGGCATTGGCCTCTGCCAAAACTGTCCCGGGTAAACGAAAGCGCAAGAGCACGGTCAAGATTGAGGATGATCCTAACGAACTTCCACATAATCTTGGGAAGCTTGAGAGCCCAATCAAGTCAGACGCTGCCAAGCAAAAGCGCGGCAGATTCGCCATTAAGGCTGAGGATGTTTTCGAGACAAAAGCCATTGTTGAGAAAGCATCGTCCAACATCAATGGTACTGATAAGGCGGTTTCACCAAAGAAAGCAGGCAAAGGAAATCCATATGGCCTGACACCAGGCAAATCGCCTTTCCCCAATTGGCCGCATCCGACACCTGAGGAATGTGCCGATGTTGTGCGCCTTCTATCCTCTATTCATGGGGAGGTGAAGGCTCCTGAAACTATCCCGCCACCATCCGTCACTGTTTCAGGATGCGGCGAGGTGCCGTCAATTTTAGATGCACTTATCCGGACGCTCCTCAGCGCAGCCACGACCGGAACAAACTCTTCTCGCGCATTTCAAGGGCTTATCCAAAAGTTTGGCATTTTGCAAGAAGGTATCGGTAAAGGAAGTGTAGACTGGGACAAAGTTCGGCTTTCCGACACCAAGGATATATTTGAGGCGATCAAGTGTGGAGGCCTCGCCGACACGAAAAGCAAGAATATCAAGGCGATTCTCGAATTAGTTCATGAGCAGAACAAAGCTCGTCGAGACGCCCTCGTCGAGGCAAAGAAGGAGAACCATGACGATGAAGAAAAAGGCCCAGCCGGAGTTGAGAATGAGACAGATGCGCAGAAGGAAGCAGAAATTGCCCGGGCCGAAAATCATGTCCTCTCCTTGGATCATCTACACGCGCTCTCTTCCGATGACGCGCTAAATGAACTTATCAAGTTCCCGGGCATCGGGCCCAAGACAGCTTCCTGCGTGTTATTGTTCTGCATGCGGCGACCTAGTTTCGCGGTAGATACCCACGTCTTCCGGTTGTGCAAGTGGCTGGGATGGGTACCCTCTGATAAGGCTACGAGGAATACCACATATAGCCACTGTGATGTGAGAATTCCGGATGAGTTGAAATATCCCCTCCATGCGCTGTTCATTCGCCATGGCAAAACTTGTCCTCGTTGTCGTGCAAGTACGGGCCAGAGTAGTGAAGGATGGGGGAAAGGATGTCCCATTGAGCATTTGGTTAAGCGATCAGGGAAGAGAAAAGGAGGTGCGGATCTGAGTCCAACGAAGAAGAGAAAACGCGTGAAGAAGGAAGAGGAGAGTGATGAGGACGAGGGAGAAGATGACATGGCGTTAGATGGTGATGACGATGAGGATCTAAGTGATGTTCCTGACGACCTTGATGACGATGACGCGTGATCGCGTTTGGTCGCGTTCTTGGATATTGGAAATTTGCCGTGTCGTTGTTTGAGCGTGCTCTTTCTAGAATTAGCAATGTTGCTCTACGCCTAGCCTGGTATACTACGATGCTCGATTTCATTGCATGTTGCAAGGAGAAACGGCTTGAAAAGGATGATATTTATATAGCTCATGTCTTTTTCTTATCACAAATATATAATATTAAATAAATTATTATTCATCTGAACATTTGAAGAAGTACGTGTAGAACTGTCGTGCTAATGTCAGTGTTGATCTCTCGAAGTCCCTGGCGCAAGGCGGAACCCACATGGCGACTAAAATGATCCGATTCAGGTACGAGTCCCGCTAAACCTTAAATAAACAATCCCCGTCATAACTGGAATAATTTACGATTTGCCTCGACACCTTTAACTTTTCATCATCCTTTTGTGTCTAAACGTACTCTACACCATCGTTGGGGTCAGAGTTTGGGGTCTCCAGACCTAACATACTCTCCAACTCTGTGCGTATCCACCGTCTCTGCCCCGTGTTGTCGCATCCTGTCCACTAACGCAAGCAGAGGTCTGAAGTTAACAGACAAAATGGTCCTCGAAAACTCCACGTCGTCATGGCCGTCATCATCCTCTTCTCTGTGCGATAATACTGCTGCTTATTTACGGGCACTCGCTCTCTCCTCCGTCGCTGGCTTCGACAAGCTCTCAATAAAGTTACTTGGGAGAACCATTAGCGGCCGCAGCGACATCGGCAGCGATGGCAACGTCGACATTGCTGTATTCGTGGCAACTGCGGTAGTCGGAATTACGGTCGCGGGCATATTTCTCACAAAATTAGTTGGGGGAGGATCTCTATGCTGCCGTGGAAATGGCAAAAGGGTGAATGAAAAAGCGGTGGACTATACAGTTCCAGTGCCGGAACAGTGTCGGCCTGGATGGAAGGGAGAGGAAGTGGAGAGGACAGAATTGAAGGTAGGGCGAATTCTTCCTTTTTGAGTTCTTATGGGATCTTCTAATTGCAGCCCCGGTCGTGGTTTCGTGGTCGTGGGGCTGGGCTGCGGCATCCGAGGAGGATGGAAAAGGACAAACCTGTTTAGGAGAGGTAAAGGGATTGGAAAGCCAAGGGTCTCAAGCCGGCAGTTTGGTTCTGCGGCTATTTGTTCTCGTCTGCTGTACCTCCGAGCACGAAATGGGATCTAGATAGGAGCCCAATTGCTGATATTTGTGATATTGGGCCTGGAATAAAAGGACAAGAGAACTGGAAATGAGAGATGAGAAGAGCGCGTGGAGTCGAATAGGAAAACACTAATTGGGACAGAAGAAGAATGTCGAGGGAACTGAAGGCGAAAAATCTGGCAGAGCCTTATATTCTGTCTTGTGGAGTCGAAATCACATGATATTCGTTGGACAATCGCTGATTGAGATACTGCTCGCATAGGTCGCCGGCTCCTCTTCCATTCAATGCTACTGCCCCGCCAGCGGAAAGTCTCTTGGATTGATCAACCCGGCAACTCCGGACGGCATTGATCGCGCCATTGCGCGCGCACAGGAAGCGCAAACGGAATGGGCCAAGACGTCTTTTTCGCAACGAAGAAAGGTTCTGCAGACATTGCTAAAGTATGGTGTCCACTCTCATGATTTTCCAGTGACGAGCAATTAAACTTACACCATTCAAATTAGGTTCGTTCTTGAAAATCAAGAGAACATTTCCACAGCGGCGTGTCTTGACTCTGGCAAGACTCGAATCGACTCTTCCTTTGGAGAGATTCTCGTGACAGTGGAAAAGCTCAAATGGACAATTAAACATGGCGAGAGAGCTCTCAAAGCCGAAAGCCGGCCCACCAACTTTCTCATGATGTACAAGGTCAATGAAGTTCGGTGGGAACCTCTTGGCGTCGTCGCTGCATGCGTCAGCTGGAAGTACGTATCAAACTTCCCATTTACTCCTTCCATCTATATACTAACAACCTATCAGTTATCCCGTACGTTACGTATCAAATAAACCCCAAACCCACTTCAAGCATCTAACCTGAAAATTTCAGTTCCACAACCTCCTCGGCCCGATCATCTCCGCTCTCTTCAGCGGCAACGCCGTCGTCGTCAAGGGCTCTGAAGCCACCGCCTGGTCATCCACGTACTTTACCAACATTGCTCGCGGCGCGCTCATCGCATGCGGCCACTCCCCCAACCTCGTCCAGTCCATCATCTGCTGGCCTTCTGTCGCGCCACACTTGACATCACACCCTAGCATTTCGCATCTCACCTTCATCGGTTCACGGCCCGTTGCACACGCGGTCTGCGCATCTGCCGCCGAGGCCCTGACCCCAGTATGCGTCGAGCTCGGCGGCAAAGACGCATCCATTATCCTCGACGACGTCAAGAATCTTGACAAAGTCAGCAGTATCCTCATGCGGGGTGTCTTCCAGAGCTCGGGACAAAACTGTATCGGCATCGAACGAGTCATTGCCTGCGCGGGCATCTACGACAAGCTCTGCGCTCTCATCGAGCCCCGCGTCAAGAACCTTCGCGTTGGCAGCGCCCTGGACGACGGCGAAGGCATCGATGTCGGCGCCATGGTCTCCCCCGCCTCCTTTGACAAACTCGAGCATCTCATCGCCGACGCAGTAAACCGTGGCGCGCGTCTCCTCGCCGGCGGCAAGCGTCTGCATCACCCCCGCTATCCCAAGGGCCACTACTTCGCCCCTACTCTGATTGTCGACGTCACTCCCGACATGGCCATTGCGCAAGAAGAACTCTTCGCGCCCGTCTTTGTGCTCATGAAAGCTACAGATGTCACAGACGCCATTCGTATCGCCAACAGCACCGAGTACGGTCTTGGCGCCAGCGTGTTTGGCTCGAACCGCGCCCACCTCGAACAAGTCGTGTCCGAGATTAAATCCGGCATGGTCTCTGTCAATGACTTTGCAGTGTATTATGCCGTTCAACTGCCCTTTGGCGGCGTCAAAGGAAGTGGTACGTTTTTCTCCCTTTTTATGTTTATAATTTGTCCCTTATAATTTCCTCTTTGTTCTCTTATCATTTCCTTATGTTCTCTTCTCATGTCCTTTGTGCCCTGCTGTCTTCTTTTTATTCCCCATTTTTTTTAAAAAAAAAAATCTTAATTTACTCGCCGTACGGTGAACTAATTTCTTCCCGCTTTTTCTTATCTATTACAGGATACGGCCGTTTCGCAGGCGAAGAAGGTCTCCGCGGCCTATGCAACACCAAATCCATCTGCCGCGACCGCTTTCCCGCGCTGCTCAGCACGTCCATCCCCCCGCCGCTCGACTATCCCATCAAGTCTGCGCAAAAGGGATGGGACATGTGTATGGGTATAGTCGAGTTGGGCTACGGCGAGACGATAGTGCGACGAGTCAAGGGATTAGGCAGATTGATTAGAAGTGGGATGTAAATTTTCTCTTTCTTTTTCTTTTCTTTCCGTCTCTCCTTTCCCCTTTGTATCCTTTGCTTTTTTTTTTCTTTCCCTTCTGCCTCGTCTCTGTTAGGCTCGGTCTCCTTTGGCATTCTACTTACCTTGTATATACTTCGGTGTACTTCCATCATTGCTATTGCATTCGGTTAAGGTCTAGGGTGTAGATAAAAGCTCCATTGCACTGCACATTGCGTCTTGCCGAGAAAAAAAAAGGGGGTTGGGGGGCATACTATACACTTTAGTAGCTTGGTATGGGCTGTATAAACATCTCTAGACATGTGGCATAAGGTACATTATCTATAGAACTTGGTAATACATGTATTTTAATTGAAGTTTGTATTACTTCGACTTAGTTCCCCAGTTGGAAGGCCCTTATGAACGTGAATCATACATGTTAACAATGACAACTCTGCCACGGTATCCTTATCTACTACAGAAACTGATCACCCTAAAAGAGGGGGGGAAGAGAATCTAGAACGAAAAAAAATAGAGATTGGAGGAGAGGGGAAGAAGAAGAAGAAGTGAAGGAAACGAAAAGAGAAAAAAAAAAAAGGGGAGAAAAGGGGGGAAGGGAAGTAAAAAGGGGATGGAAAGAGAAAAGAAGAAGAATCTATCCAACGGGACTGACGCAGTTGAACGCAACAACATTTTGGCCTTTATTATGCTGGTAGCCATCATTGAGCAAGACAACACTGGCGTAGATTCCGAGGACGGCCGTGGCGCAGGAGCCCAAGAAGAAGACGAGATCCCAAGTATTCTGGAGCCAGCGACGACGGTAACCACGGAGCCAGCGCTTGATACCGCCATCGATGCGATTGAGTCTACCGGTCACGGGATCAAAAGTTTCTTCCGGTAAGATGGCATCACGCTGGGTGTTATAGCCGATCATGAGAAGCGGGGGGAACGTGTAGGTAAACTGCATGATACATGCAGCGCCTACAAGGGAGGAGAAATTGGAAATCTGGGGCACGGAGGCGGCAATGACGAAGGCGGCAATCCAGTAAACGGGGACGAGGGCGGTCCAGATAAATCGACCCTTACGGGTTTCAAGACGAGGGCCGTGGAAAAGCTCTTGGCCGACATTGGCGTAGAGGACTTTGATGCCAATGTTGCCGTACATGCAGGCGGCGATGAGGGCAGAAATGACACCGAGCGCGTTGCCCACGTCTTGCCACGACTGGGGGTCGATGCCCTGGAAAGCGGGATTGGCAGCGTATTGGCCCTGGTAAGAGTACACAAAAAGCCCAAAAAGCATGTAGCACACGTAGATGAGCATTTCGGCGCAGACGAGACCCTTCCAAAAGTCCTTGGGCTTGCGCATCTCGGCCATGAGTTCGCAGAAGAGCGTGGCGCCACCATAGGAAAAGACGGCTTGCATGAGTCCGTTAATGTTATCAAGGAAGGTAAGGCCCGCAGGAGAACCGGCAGTGTGTTGGATGGGTTGATTTGGTGGGATGCCGTAGGTCTGCTGGGCGGCAACATAGTTGGGGGGGCTGTGTGCGACAACACCCATTCTGTTGGCGGCAAATGAACGAATTAGAGTCAGAACTTATCAAGATTCGTGGAGGGAGAGAGAGAGAGAGAGAGAGAGAGAGAGAGAGAGTGTGTGTGTGTGTGTGTGTGTGTGTGTGGAGGTCTCCCATCTTGACTGTTGATTATGGGGATTGAAATGGCTTACGTGAAGAATATGACAAGGAGGTTGAGCCAGACGGCAAGGTTGGCAACGTATCCGAAACGCTGCAGACTTCGGATTTGTCCAAGGAGGAAACCCGCAATGGTAAATACAATGAGGCAGACGATGAAGCAAAGCCGGAGCCTTGAAAGTTGGCGAATTGAGATTCCGTAGGTCATAATCAGCAGCGCGACGTTCAGAAAGAACTGTCTCTTATTAACTTTTGTCGTTTCCCAGCCATGCAACAATAGGGGTGTTTCTATCAACGTACCTGGAAATTTTGCAAAACATTGCAAACATATCGTGCCCATGGGCCGTAGACTCGAAAGGCCATATCGCCGTAATTTTTCAACGGGTAGCGATCGCTGTCGAGTCCGATGAAGACTTTCCATAGCTGCCATCCAGTACTGAGACTTGTCAATGCCAAGATCCAACGCCCCTTAAAGAGTAATCCAGACATACTATACTGCGAGACCACCAAATACCGTATACAATGCAATACCAGGTCCATATCCAAGCTGTGTAAAGGCCCATCTAAGAAAAAGAGAAGAGGATCAGTCAACATGTTACGGCTGCAAGGAGCGCTGCACACTTTAGTTCACTTACGGCACAGAAAATGGCCCCAGAATATCAGTCGTGATCAAGTAGAATACCTGAGCACAATTCATGTCAGCTGAGCGCCCGAATCGCAGCCAATTTGGTGAGAATATCGGTACATACGGCTCCCCAAGTCGCCGTTCTTGCCGCGCGGGATGCATCTTTCCACTCCTCCTCGGTGACTGCCGAAGCAGGAGCCATGAACGAGTTATTGACCTCGTCGCTGGCTTTGGTATCTTTTTCTCCCATTTCCCTCGCTCCTTTCTCTCCAGGGCTTTGCTCGATGGTGTTCACGACTGATCCATCTGCTGGGTTTCCTTCTAGGGTTTTGGATTTCTTGCCGAGGAAGATCGAACGCCATACGTTCCCAAATGGCCCTTTGGCAGGCGGTAGCTCGCTCTCCTCTGCACGAGAGACGCTTGCATAATGCAAATATTCTTCAAAAGTAACATTGGGGTCATGAAGCGTATGGAGAACTCGATTCCCATAGCTCCCAATATTGTCCGCCTCTACCGAGGAGCGGGGATCGGCTACAGCTCCGAGGGCCTGAGGTGCCAAGGACATGTTATTATCGCTGGAAACCGGAGGATTAGACTTGCGACAGAAAGTTCGATTCTCACAAGACTTTCTGAAAGACCGACAAGTTGGAGGCAGTGCCGCCCTTTAAATTGGGCATAAATGGCAACATCGCGCGTGGGCATTCCTCAAGCCCTAGGGATTGAATAGGAAGGTGGTCACCTTATGGTGGGTGCCCTTGCCCGTGCCGTATCCAGCGAATCTTCGGTTCTGATGGGAAGAAACATGACAAATGAAAGATAATACTCCGTAGAGGGGGATTTTACCCAAATGACCGTAGTCTTTTGGGATAAACCGGGGTTGAGGTTATGTCGCGATTCGGCAAATCATCCCTGAAACGGAAATAACGAGATCCAGCCACTTGGAGCGCTTGGGTTTATCAAATTTCCCTGTCCGTGCGAGAATACGAAAGAGAGAGTACTCCGTAGATAGGTGGGAACTGATCTCGACTGCTATATTGGCGCAGTCTCGGTGGTCTATTGTTTCCCAGCGGTAAACCACAGCCGTTCTAGCGCGGATAAACCGGGGGAGCCAAGCTTTTTCCAGCAATAGGCTTAATTGGCTCCCGTCCCACTTTAGCCTGTAATAGGAAGGTGACAGCGGCACAACGAGTTCCGAGAGACACCACCCGGCCTGCTATCCCATGCAAAGTAGCATCTCCGACTTTGGCCGTCGTCACGCGATTTGAGTGCCCTAGGGGCCAGCTGGGCTTAAGCAATCCCATCGACGGCATTGGCTCTTCCTAGGGTCTTCCTTTATTCTCTTTGTACTCGTCTATATCACTCCGAGGGCTCGTAGTGCTGTCTGTCTTATCGGAATGGTAATTGTAGCGTGTAGTGCAAGCGATCTTTTCCACGCTTTCTAACCTGGAAAGGCAACTGTAGATATAGGTTCAAATGGCGCCCCATCAAGAGTCGAATCCTTGCCTTGCAGAATTTAAGCAAGGAAGGCCCCCACTTTGTGTGTACTGTATTATACGTGGACCGGACCATCCGTCAGTATGGCAATCGATCACGCATAATTTTAGTTGAACCAGCCTTATCGGTCTTCAGCCTCGTGGCATGTAATAGCTGGTATGCTGTTTTCCTGCTTCTTAAAATGTTCGACCGTTCGATAATGCACAGCCCCTGCGAGTGCTACAAGTTTTGCGTTTGGCGAGCTGGTTGAACAGTCACAGGCGGTGAAACTCACAGCCAATCATGGATATTATCCTTTCTTTCGGCTATCGAAGAGGGTTCGAATAGCAGACAATGCTGTCGAGCTGCGATTGATTAGCCAATGAGGCACTCTGTCAGAGTTTAATGTAAGACTATCGTAGGGGAAATAGATCTGTAAAAGCTCGAACCTCTCGACACAGTCTATTATCTATTCCTTCCCTATATTCTGTTCCAAGTCTTACGACTGATTCAGTGAAGACGTTCGATCAATGAATCACATATTGCACGCTGCGGTCGATCCATTGGGACAGGAGGAAGCTCCGGGCGGATCTACCTTGGCAACCAAGCATGTCGCAGCGGCTGAAAGCGAGGAAGAAGCATTTACGGAAATGCATAACATTATGATAAAGGTAGGTAGGTACCCTATGTAGCGACCAAAGCTCGCTTCCCTTAGGTGCATAGTATACAACGCTTGTAGGTTTCTCAAATCACAAGCCATGTCTGCTATTCGCATCGTTGACTTCGACGCTCTCGCTATTCTTCTCAGCTTCATGAGGCATTGGATTGGTTTCATATTGGACCCGTTTGCCGCTAGCAAGCTTAATATTGATAATTCAGAAATCCCTGACATTCCTCCAGCTCTAGTCAACCATTTTCTCGGGTGCCCGTGCGCCAGTATTTAATTCGCTACGTCTTTAACATAACATTGCTCCACTTCGAGAAAAGTGGACTTCACATAGGGTCAGAATCCAAATTCGTTCCAATGGGTCGATTGTGGAGAAAGTAGTGTTGAAGTAGTAGATTAACTGAGAGTGGTATCGCAACAATAGTACAAATTATCAGCGAAGAGCCACGCCGGCTTCAAAGAAGCAATTTTCATCTTGGTCGTATTCTTCGTCCAGGTTCATAGTGCCCATCCCACTCCCGGTATCCCTTCGCATGAAATTAAGAATGAGATAAAACATCGAGCGAGCAATTAAAACATGGAAATAAAAGGAATAAACACCCTGGGTAATCTGTGGTATCATACACGGTCTCTCCTCCCCAGCCACAAAGCTTGCTGTCCATCGTTGCACCTTTTCTGATGAGAAATCACGAGCACTGATCGACAGTACTGAGCCAAGGGCCCGCGACACCGGTGGTCGTGGCCATGACGCAGGTCAATCAGTGACTCGTGTAGAAGAGGTGCTACGATTAGATTGTACTTGTTGTGGTCCGGTGTCGGTGTCTTCGACGGCCCACGCGGTTGCAGGTCAGGCAGCTGACGATGATGTCAAACACGCTGATGATGCCGTTGATGATGGCCATGCAGATGGAGCCGATGGCGTTGACGACTGCCATGATGCAAGCACCGATGCTCTGGCAGATGGAGCGGAGCTAAACGGATGCTGTTAGTCGCCATACAGAAGATTATTTCGGTGTAGGAGAGTAAGTTCAAAAAACAAAGCAGCCGCAATCTGCGAGCTTTGAATCGTTGAAGGGAAAGACTTACACAAGAGACGACCGCGCCCATTTTGACTTATTTATGGTGGATTAAGATTTGTGTGTATTTGGTTATGATTTGAGGTAGAGCTTGCGTTTGAAGCAGCGATGAAGATGTAGAGAGGTGAAAAGGAAGGAGTCTGAGATGAAGAACTTTGTTAGAACTGGTTCTGAAGTGAATGCCAACATAACCCAGGCGTGGCCTTGTGAAGCGAGTAAGTTTTATGGGAAGGAACTCGTCCAAATAAGGAAAGAGGACATGGGGAGACTAACCCTGTGACTAGCTGCAGGAAAGAAGTGTTTTGCTTAGAGTTCGGTTTCTGTGGTGAATGGAAGGAATGCAAGTGAGGAAGGGGGGATGGCTGTCCTTTCTTATACTGTGCTAGCCCTGGCGACTTTGCAGGACAAATACGCTCCATAGCCAGTTCATGTCATGTTGTTTCCCGTCAAATTTCATTTCCTCTACAGACTGACGTAGTGGATCGCCTTTGCTCCGGTCCATTCTCCAGGTGTCACCTTTGCATTAATTTCTTTCATCTCCTGGGCCTTACGTCGATGCCGACCCAAAGAGAGGTTGGCGCAAGAAGCTGTCGGCAATGGCTGCGCTAGAGAAATCAGGTTTGTCCTAATACGGCGGGAAAGGACAAATTAGATAGGGGTGACAACGTCACTGCAGGCATTTAGATTCCTGGCTATGGCCGAAATAAGCATTAAAAGTGGTTGTTAAGGGGGGGGGGCCAAGTGCCGCATTTTGCCAAAAGCTGGTTTTGGGGCGGTTTGACAGTCATGGAACCGGAATGATGCAAAAAGGTCTGTCCACCGGCTCCTAAGGCACACACAGAAAAATTAAGAAATGCGGGAAACCTTGGTCATTAGCGCCTGTGGAGACCAAGGGGGTGATTGACCACTCATTGTTCTTCTTCGCCAATTACGCCACAGGACCTGTGGCGGTGCGTCCGAGCAATTTGGGGAAGGCGCGCACCCACCAAGTCGATCAGTGGGTCAAATGAGGAAGGAGCCACTGCGAAAGTACCTTAAGTTGATGCGCTGTACAATCAATACGATGGGTACCTGTGGCTGCATGGATATTGGCAGGATTTTTGCGCTCATTTTCCTTTTCCCTGTAGCAGAGTGACCACTTCAAAACCGGTCATGCGCCACATCTGCGCCACAGCTATGACGAAGGCAATCAAAAATTCTAAGTTGGCTTCTACTCTACCGGAGTAGGGGCCGGTCCCTTAGCCAAGCCTAATCTCCTTGTCTCCGGTCCAGTCCCAGCAAGTCTTGAAGACAACGTGATCAATATGACTCCATTCTATGAAAAGACTCAAACGCCCCATGTGGAGGATCCGGCATCTTCTAGCATGATCGTCGTTACTCCTGACCGTTCGCCAACTGCGTGACCCCTACTCGTTCTCCATATCTCTCTACTCCGTATACGACGTCATGTCCATTGGGTACCGAGGTGTGTGTCGCGACGCCCATTGGTCATCAAAATCTATCCTCGTATAAGTCGTAGGCCGAAAGAAAGCTCCATAGCACCAACATGCGCATCAATGTCCGATAGGCTTTGATAATTTTGTTGATAAGGAATGAAAGTGTCTCTTGAGCGCAATCCTACCTAATGGAAGCGCATCATTGTGCAATTCGCTCTAGAGCTCGCTTTGACGAGGCGAAAAAATCGCCCAGGGTAACCTGCTGAAGCAACAATGCTCAGTGTCGTACTGCGTGAATAATTTTTTATCCTGCACCACAATGGGGCGCTTTTCTACGCCATGCTCACTCCCATTCGTGTACGAGGAAAAAGAAAACACAATGACTCAAAAAGGCCAAGAATCGTCCCCATCTCAAATCCGAAAGATCGAATCGGAAGATGGAAGATTCCTTCCCTCATGACCTCGTCTGCCACCTCTTCGGCGGGTACGCCCGGAGGCCCGTCATCTCAAGAAATTTCTGATTCTCAACGGATCGCTGATGGCGCTCGGCCACGGAAACGCAGACGCAAAATTCGAATCTCGCCACTGGAATCATTGCCGCCTGAAATATTGCAGCTTATCTTCTTCTACGCTATGAACCTGGACCTTCCGCTTGCCTCGCCGCGGTTGGCCTCGTTGCTTTCTTCCGAACATGTCTACACTAAACTTTGTTTATCTGTCTTTCGCGGTTGCTGGGACGAGCCCCAAGACGTTCCCGGTGATGAGCTGGGCCAGTTGCAGTCTCGCATTCTCGAGTGTCGTTGGCTGACGCTCGAATTGCTAAGGAAATGTGAGCGAAAATATTACTCCTTTCTTCTCGAAAACAAGAAGCAACAACTAGGTATTCAGGGCGAAGGTGAGCAAGAAGCTTTGGACGCACATCTGAGCATGCATCCGCCACGAGTTCCCTGGATTGATTGCGGTATCACTGTCGACGAATATAGATACTTATGGCCAATTATCGCCTGGGAGAATTTCAGTCTTCCGGAACGTCTTTTGCGTGGGCCTTGGGCCCAAGAGAAAGTTATACTTCTCTATAAGCTCTGCTTGGGAGGTGCTTACATCGACTGGAAAGATTCTAACAGAGGAGAGTTCATCTCTCAAGGTCTCATTGAGGCAATCCAAGAAGGGAACGCAACAGCTGTAAGGGTTATCACCCTTTTGATGCCCGTCCTTGGTGATGGCGCGACGGATATGTTAAAGCAGGCTGTGATCGAGTCGGACTGTAACCGCGAGGTCGTTAAAGCCTTGATCGCAGCTGACCAATCTTCGAGCCTGCCCTGCATCCAGTGGGGAGATGCCGATTTATGGCGATGGGCTACAGCCCGACGTGACGAGGGCGTTGAGAAAGGCTTCTGGCTACTCGATATACTGCGACGAGGAATGTTTGAAGATGAACTTCATATTGATTGAGATATTCTCCTGCTCAGCATTTTCTTCACGAGCATCGCTTTTTGAGCGTTTCACGATTTCATTTCAGCATAAAGCACGACCGGAACGTTGGGGCACGCGCTGGTCGCTTCATGTCCCGGCATTCGCATTGGATATTTTATTACCACGAATTTATTGCATTAAAGGTTATAGACCCGGCCTGCAGCAACGGAGAGGCTATTCATGAACCGACCACCTCGTTCTGCTACATTCTTAAACGGACATCTTTACTCAATTATTTCCCTTGGGCAACTGAGGCACCACGTAACTTATAAAGGTCTGGAGAAAGTATTTTGCTTGAAATTGTGAATATTGTTCTATGGCTACGAGCTAAGTTCGAAATATTTTCCAACTCCGATATCATTTTCTAATGGCCTTACGGGACAAAGTAGCTTTATATCTGGCATAGCCTTTACCCGAAAGCCGCTCTTAAGGCTTCGTGAGAAATGCGAACTCTGTATTCTTCGATGTGTTAGCGGTTTGCAAACACACAGTATGAAACGTGAAAATGAGTGTGGTGATAATGTCCTCAGTGATCTTGGTGTATAAGGGTACGATCAAATCCCCGAAGGGATCAGTTACTATCTAGTGCATTGGGTATAATCATTGGACAAGCGGAGAACCAAGGATATGTCGAAACGAACCTTTTACATGTAAGCTCCCCAAGCGGAAAGCCCGGAGACCAAGGCGTGGGGAGCGGAACAAATGGAAGCACAAAGGCAGATTCTGTCTCGTCAGACCCAAATAAACCTATAATGTTCTTCAAGGGTCTTGTCAGTTGTGATCCGGTAAGAGCAGCGTAAGGGACATCGCGTAGATATCAATTCAGAATATGTAAGAAATTGAATATCACATCACCAAGTCGGTTTTGAAGCTCCGGCGAGAGCCTCCCGAACTTAGTGTCAATCGCAAATTATCGCATCATAAAAGCGAGAGAGAAAGGAAATTTGAAGAGACTTACAGTTCTATCCACTTGGTAACCAAGGAAACTCGTACAAAACAAAACTCAGCGATAAACTTGGGGAGCTCGACTAAAAAGCCTCGAAGGAGAGGTGCTCGCTAGCGCCGATCGCTTGGCAGTCACATGATGAAAAAGATCAAACCCTAGATTCAAACAGCAGTCGCCCACACAGACTCGCTTAACACGCCAAGGCCGAATTTCCATTCGAGATTGAGGGCTTGAGGGACTTGGTTCAATCGACAACGACAACGACAACGACACCCACCAAGCCCCCACTCACCGAGGTGAGAGACCCCGTTTGACTCCGGATATTTTCATTTTTGAAGCGACGAAATATTGATTCGATTTGGGATTTCAGAAATACCGTTGCGATGGGTGAAGCCGAGATCAAGACCTCCCAGTGGAGACTGGTCGAAGTCGGCCGTGTCGTCCTCCTCACCGGTGGCCAGTACGACGGCCGTCTCGCCACTGTCGTCGAGATCGTCGACCACAAGCGCGTAAGTCGCAATCCAGCGATGACGATAATTCCAGAGAGATGGATTTGGGAATTGGAGGACTCAACTTTGTGATATCTGCAGGTCCTTGTTGACGGTCCCGCCGACGACGCCAAGCTCGCTGTCCCCCGCCAGGCTATCCGCCTCTCCGACGTTGTCCTTACCCCCATCGTTATTGCCAAGCTCCCCCGTGCGGCTGGTACTGGTGCCGTCAAGGCTGCCTGGAAGAAGGCCGAGGTTGAGCAGAAGTTCGGTCAGAGCAAGTGGGCTAAGGGCCGGGAGCAGAAGGCCCGGAGAGCGCAGCTCACTGACTTCGAGCGCTTCAAGGTCTTGAAGCTGAGGAAGCAGGTGAGGATTCCTGTCCCCAATCTACACTTTCGGAGAAGCGATGAATTGGGACTGAAGAGGAAATGATATCTGGAAATCGACACATTGAGGACTATTTGTGCTGACAATTCTATCACTAGGCCCGCTTCGAGGTCCGAAAGGCTCACGCCAAGGTCCGGGCTGCTGCTAAGGCGTAAATATAAAAAGTGTGGGCTGGGGAGCATTCAATATCTGGGAGCTTTACTACCTTTTTTCCCGAGGCCGGAGTTGTATCTTCATAGAATACAATATTACTGGTCAAATTCACGGTTGCGGCTTCTTGATCCCGAGTTGAAGATATCCTATTGACGATTTCAAATTCGCGAAAATACTCGACGTTTGTGACTGATACTGTGACTCAAATTTCAGTGTGCAACTTCACCAACCAACGGATTCCACGGATCTGGGGTTGTTCGAGGCACAGGACTATTTGTCCCCCAGTGACTCTACGATATGGTCTACTCAATAGCTTTTTTTTGCTTTCTGCATTTGACAGCCCGTTTCAAAAGATTATGCAGAGTCCTGATTGTTTCTTTGCATTGCTGTCCCCCTAAATGATGCCATAAGTTATTTTGCTATTGCTGCCGTGCATTTAGACTTAGGTAAATTTCCAAGTCCGTGAACTGGTTATCATACATCTCGTAGACCATGTTACCCGGTGTAGCTTGAGAGGGTTGTGGAGAGCCGCGCCCGGAGGGGATTAGTCATCATACTCGCTAAACAGTCACACAAGCAAACGGTTCAACTGAGGTGACCTTGGTTTGGGAATTGAATAATCTAGATCGCGGAACATTGAGTATTATCACTCTCACCTTACATCTTCTCTCACTTCCTCGTCACAGGTGAGTGTTGATTTTACTCCCCCTCTGATTTTCAGGTCGTCGGGTCCGGCATTCAAGTTTTATCGCCATCCCTATCAATTCGACCTTGTGGAGGACTGCGAGAGAGGGTATCGAAACTGACGAGGGGAAGCTTTCCAGACACCACCAAAATGTCGAACTCCCGCATCGAGGAATTGCCCGACGAGCCCACCAAGAACGTCGAGGTTGAGGACGCATCCAGCAGCTCCGACTCCGAGGTTGAGGCCGGTGAGGGCGAGGCCAACATCCCCGCCGGTGCCTCCGTCGCTGTCCACTCCCGCAACGAGAAGAAGGCTCGCAAGGCCATTGCTAAGCTCGGCCTGAAGCATGTTCCCGGCATTACTCGTGTCACTCTCCGCAGACCCAAGAACGTGAGTACCTTCAGATATTTTGCGCGACCGAACGATTTTGGCGGTGTTGTTTTGGAACAATTTTATGGGGGTACTTGAAGCCGTGATGAAGGATACCGGGGGATCATCCGGCAAAGAATTTATTTGGAAGGAACATGTAATTGACATGTCGTTTGCTCGCAGATCCTTTTCGTGATCAACCAGCCCGATGTCTACAAGTCTCCCTCCAGCAACACCTACATGTGAGTGTCCGCGGGCAATTCTTCGTCTCCGGAACCTGGATATTGACGGTTTAAACTTACAGCATCTTCGGTGAGGCTAAGATCGAGGACTTGAACTCCGCTGCCCAGGCTTCCGCTGCTCAGCAGCTCGCTGCCGCTGAGGCTAACGCCAACGCTGACCCCCACGCCGGCCACGACCACGGTGACAAGGGCAAGGCTGTTGAGGCTGGTGATGTCAAGAAGGACGAGGAGGAGGACGACGGTGAGGAGGTTGACGAGACTGGTCTCGAGGCCAAGGACATTGAGCTTGTCATGGCCCAGGCTAGTGTTTCGCGCAAGAAGGCCGTCAAGGCTCTCAAGGAGAACGACAATGACATTGTCAACTCCATCATGGCTCTCAGCATATAAGATGGGCAATGCTAGTCTCCACTGCATCCGTGGGGCTTCTGCTTCGATCTGGTGGAACGGGATGCCATCGCTTTACTAAGCTTTGCTCCTCAGCTCTGGATTTATTTTCCAGCGTATCATGCGAATGAGCTCTGGGGTTGAAAATGGTCGCCGCCGTTTATATCAGCATTTGATGGCCTGTCTTTTATCTCTGTAGTTATGAAAAGCATTCATCTTTTGACGTAACTCGTATTAACTTGCCCTGGACTTGTGAGATCAATATCAGACAAATTGCGTATATGACATAGCCTATTGCCCCTCCCCCATAATCCAGCGCGAACAACAAATTAAATGAGGAATGAAATTCTAAATTTATAAATTATCCAATATCCTATGATGAAATTAAATTTATCAAATGCCATCTCGAAGCTTGAAACGGCACATTGTGCTTGGTGAAATTGGTCCTATAAAGCCTCAGGTCACGTGCGGGGTACCATCTCGCCAAGTCGGGAACCTCATCGATTATTGCTTTGCCGGCCGAGGAGACCGACGACGACGACCTCAGCATTTCCGTTGAACCCACTCCACTCTCCCCCAGTTCACCTCCCCCAATCGCACGGATCAAAATGGCCGTCGGAGTAAGCTCCCCTTGTTCAGCTGCGTTCGTCAATTTCCATCAATGGCTTCGATTCGGCATCAATGGCAAGCTTGTCACGGGAAGGATTCCTCATGGCATCGAACGATCGAGCGATAGAAGGATTGGATCCTTGAGCAATTCGGATACTTGGGAACAATCTTTCAGATTTGGAATCATCGAATGAGGTGTTTCTTGAAGCAATTGAAGGAGAAATGAGCTTGCTATTGATGTTCCGGATCTTCCACGCCATCTCTTCGCGCGGATTTACTTCGCCAAGCAAATTGCATGGACGAGCCCTCCGCTTTTCTTTTCTTTGCTTGCTTCTCGCACTTAAGAAGCGATGGGTAACTGAAAGGCTAACATTTCTATAGCGAAGCGCAGCTCTTAAGATCGACTGGGTCAAGATCGGCACCTCGCTGGGTCTCAAGGGCCAGACCGCAACTGCCCTGCAGTCCTTCAAGAAGCGCAACGATGATGCCCGCCGCAAGGTCCAGACGCTCTCTGAGCAGCCCCAGACCGTCGACTTCGCCAAGTACCGCTCCCTTTTGAAGAACCAGGCCGTCGTCGACGAGATTGAGAACCACTTCAAGAGCTTCCAGCCCGTCACCTACGACGTCAGCCGCCAGATCAAGGCCATTGAGGCTTTCGAGGCCCAGGCCATCAAGAACGCCGAGGAGACCAAGGGCAAGGTCGACCTTGAGCTCCAGGACCTTGACAGAACCCTCAAGAACATTGAAGAGGCTCGGCCATTCGAGGACCTCACTGTCGTACGTAGCCTCCTCTTTTGTCCCCTTCCCATCAAATACACGTATACCCCGACAACAAGAATCGTATGGGATATACTTGTGCTCTTATCCTTTTGTCTCCATACAACTACCTCTTCTTGCGGTTCTTCTGAAAACGGCATTGCTAACGTACGTCAACTTCGACAACGAACAGGACGAGGTCGTTGCCGCCCGCCCCGACATCGACGAGCGCACTGCCCAGCTTGTTTCCAAGGGCCGCTGGTCCGTTCCCGGCTACAAGGAGAAGTTCGGCGATCTCTCCGTTCTCTAAGCTCGTTCGTCTGTATAGATGGATTCAAACGGGTCGTGGGATCATGAGCTCATGTTGCATTTGTGCTGTAGCAAGATACAGGTTCTCTTTTCTGTTAATGCGGGAAGAGTGTGGGATCGGAACCGCTTTTGGGTTTGTTGCCTGCAGCCCACTTCATCCTACTGTAGTTGTATAGATAATCCCGCAATGATGAGAGCATTTATATGCTATGTTTCACTGGTCAAAGTAGTTGTGTCTGTACTGCGAGATGCTGGCTGAATGCTATTAGCCGTATTCGGTTATTGTTATGCTCTGTAAGCTGTTATTATGACCCGATTACCGATATATCTCTTTTCCCACGTACCTTTTCTTAGTATATATATATATATATACATTTTCAATTATTTATTTATTAATTTATTGCTCTATCCTTTCAATGATTATACATTGAAAAATAATCCAATTCAAATTTACTTTCATCAGTCAAAGCCAACAAAAAGAAAGGAATTAATCCAAATTAAAATATATACATAATGGCGTTGAATTCCCCCATCTCAGCGACTTAGTACTTTTATCGATGCAAAAGGCGAAAGTCACCATTTAGAATGTATCCCAGCACACCTTCACTACTCATGTGTCACTATCAGCATAAATCTCGGAAACTACGCTTGACAATGAAGCGAGTATAGAATGTCGTGGCTTCATTAAAGATATCAAATATCGAGCGGGAGGTATACTGACTAGTATCTGTGGATGTGTTGATGATGGTATGGGTAATGACAACAATGAAAGGACAGAGCGGTGATGAAAAAGAAAAGGAAAGGAAAGAAACAACAAAAGCCGTCAAATGCGCCGCCTTGCCGCGTAGATACATTTCGAGTATCCTCGACATCTACGGACCAGGACCCGTCGACTACTTTTCCCTCCACTATGAGCAGTCCATCATCAAGCTAGCAAAAGGAGATAAAAGAAGAAATAAACACGCAGATGAGAAAAAAAAAATAAAAATAAAAATAAAAATAAAGCTTCCAAGTAGAGATGAAAGGGGCTCATAAGCAAAGGGACAACCTAGCTCATAAGCAAGTTGGTCGCCCAAGAGACATTCAGGGTGCGCAAGTCGCTATAATGCTGGCCGGTACCAAGGAAGAGTACAGGGATACCAGTAGCATGGACCATGCTGACCAGGGTTCCGACCATGTCGCCGACGGTATCACATTTCGAGATGATGAAACCGTCGAGGGCTCTGCCGGTACCAAAGGCGGCGTTGAAATTACGCGCCTGCTGAACCGAGTCTGTGCCCACGAGAGCCTCGCCCACCATAAGGATCTTGTCGGGCTGGGCAAACTTGGCAAACTTCTCGAGCGAGGACATGAGACGCTGGTCATTGTGTCTGCGGCCAGCCGTGTCGATGAGGACAACGTCAAAGTTGGACTGGGCCGCAAATGTCACAGCATCTTTCGCAATGTTGGCAGCGTCCTTGCCGTATCCCTTTTCATAGAGCTCGACGTAGCCACCTTCGCGCTCGCCGAGTTCCTTGAGGTTCCGCGCGTGTACGCGCAGCTGCTCGACGGCGCCGGAGCGGAACGTGTCGCATGCGGCGATCAGGACGCGGAATTTGTTTTGAAGGAGGAAGAAGCAAATTTTGGAGAGATTGGTAGATTTTCCGACACCGTTGACGCCGACTATAGAGATGACGTACGGGCGGGGCTTTTGGAGAGAGGTAATGGAGGGGGAAGTGACGGATTGGATTTCGCGCAAGAGATCGAGTGATGAGGTGGGTGTGAGGATCTTGCGGAGAGCAGACTCCATGCCGGTACGGATGATGCTGTCGACACCTGTGGGGGAAAAGAAATTAGCTTCAGATTCCTGGAAGTGGGGAGAAGGGAATCAGTCAAGTCTTACTCTGGAAGCTGCCAGTTTTGGCGCCGATAAGTTCACGCTCAACGCTTTCACAAAGCCGCATCGCAGCTTCGCGTGCAACGTTCTTTTTCAATAGATGATCCTCCATACCCTTGAGCGCTTTATCGAGGTCTTGTTTCGTGAGGGTCTTGCCTCCGACTACGTTACGGAACAGTCCGCTGATCGCGCTTATACCTGAGCCCATAATTCCGTCAGACGCAGCACCGTTGGCTTTCTTGGCATCTGCAGATGATAGAATCTCGTGTACTTCCTCGTCAAGGTCCTTGAGGACGAATTCGCCCTTTCCAGTCTTCTTCCCCCAGGAAGATTGGCTGACTGCCTCTACTGCAGGGGCGCGAGAACCACCATCTTGCCCATCGTCCGCTCCGTCACCCGCATTCATTGAGTAGTCGAGAGAAGTCTCATTGTCGTCCTCGTCTGCCAGTCCGTCCGCATCCCACTTTCGCATCTTCTTCGTGTTCGATTTAACGCTCCTGGGCCGTCTAGCTGGAGATTCTTCGCCCGATGACGCATGCGCTGACGCATTGGCTGCTTTCCTTGCCCGACGAGATGTTCGGCCGCCAGGTCCTCCTTTCGCAGATAGTAGATGGCTGACAGCGGGGGATGCTGGTCGCGAGACCTCAGGGGTCGAGACAGGGCTTAACTCAGCTGGGACGGGTGTAAATAATGGTTGTTTTTGCGATACTGAAGTATCCAGTCAGTCATTGTTATCCGTGCTTAGACAATGGTGAGATTTCCAGTACATACAGCTCTTGATACCCGGCAATGGCGGGGGCTCCTCTCCAACGCCGCCAGGCGTTGATGGCGCAATATCAGCAGCAGCAGTAGCAGCAGCAACGGCCTTGGCAGGCTGAGCTGACCGCGCACTCTTCTCCAGCTCCCTCATCTGCTGGTCGAAATACTCGTCAAAGTGACACTCAACAATGCTCGTGTTGGGCTTCTTGAGCTGATCGCCATAGAGGTCGACAAATATAACCCGCACATTGTCAAGGAGCTTATCGATCCAGGAAAGATGCAAGAGAGATTGGTAGACAGCCTATTATCACACAAGTATGTCAGTAAGCTCCGCATAAGTAAAGACTAAAGCTGGAATTGCCGGAACATACGACAAAGATCAAACCCAACTCCTTCACAGCTGTCCACTTCAAAGTATATTTCTCCCTTTTATACGGTGGATTCCGAGCCGCCGACAAATCCTCAGTGACTGTTGCGTTGGGTGTGATGCGCTCTTCGATAAAGACATCTCTAATTAAGCCATTGATCACGTTGGGACCAACGGGAGCAAAAGTTCTAGACCAGAGAACCACCCCGGAGGTGGTCAGGATTTCAAAGCTGTCAAGCATCGTCGTTCACTCCTCGTAGAAGACCTGTGAACGGAAATGATGCTCAATGGTTGATCGACTGGGGGAATATATTATTATTTCCCTGTGAGGCATCAAGTTGGCCTCACCCATCCCACCTCCCGGCAGTTGCCGCGTTGTTGCAGGGTAACCGTATGAAACATCTCGAGTTGCGACGCCTTGGGAGAGCTTCACAAGCAACGTCAGGAAATAATATCTCCCAAGCTCCCACCTCGACCAACTTGCACTCAAATCGACATTCTGAACACTTGTATAGAGTTCATACACATTGCTAGCATTATAAACGGTCAATTATGCAGCGGCCGTCTTACGGTCCGGCGCAGTCGCCTCCTCTTCACCACCCTGTTCCGCAACATGTGTCAACAGTCCCAATGATGCGTTCTCCGCCTCCGCCTGCCGGTCAGGCATCAGGACAGTCAGGTTACGGCAGCCCGTACCCTGGTCAAGCAGCTGCTGGTATGCCAGCTTTTGGGGGTTTTATGACCGATCCGACTGCCCAAATGGGCTTCCAGGTTGGAAAGAGCGCTATGATGGCGGGACATGATTACGTGGAACAAAACGTACGTACTGGTCACGCTTCAAATCCAACAAAAAGCTGCATTGTTTCCGCCTTGGATGAGATTATGTGGGTCTTTGCTGACTTGAACCGCGTTCTATAGTTCAATAGATACGTAAATGTCTCGGCATTGAAACACTATTTTAACGTCTCGAATTCCTATGTCCTCAACAAACTCTTCCTAGTGCTTTTCCCTTGGAGACATAAGCCATGGTCACGGCAACAACGACTTTCTCCAAACGGGCAAGAAGGATTCTTCCTTCCGCCAAGAGAAGATATCAACAGTCCGGATATGTATATTCCAGGTAGAGCTTCCTCAACTTGAGACTTCCGACTCGGGCAGAAGCTGACAGAGATAGTGATGGCCTTTGTCACCTATATTCTTCTTGAAACATTACTGGCCGGATTACGAGGTGCTTTCCACCCCGAACTTCTTGGACTGACAGCGACGACTGCTTTTGCGGTGGTGATTATCGAAATCCTCGGCCTCAAATTCGGCTGTTACCTCCTCAGCATCAGCAACGAAAGCCAGATTCTAGACTTGGTCGCCTACTCGGGCTACAAATTCGTCGGAATCATAGTGACTATTTTTCTAAGTGAGGTGCTCAATGGAGGCCGAGGCACCGGCGGCTGGATTGGATGGAGCATATTCACCTATACATTTTTGGCCAATGCACTCTTTTTGGTAAGACACTGGAGACTTATCTTCCCTTAATGCCAAACCAAAATGCTGACATTAAATCGACAGCTCCGCTCGCTCAAGTACGTCCTCCTGCCAGAGAACTCGTCAGACAACGCCCGTGGCGCCAGCTACACTGTTGCACGAGCCCAGCGCAACCGCAGGACGCAGTTCCTCTTCATCTACTCTTATGTTGTACAACTTATTTTCATGTGGGTTCTGAGTCGGTAAAAGTCAAGATGACACGGAGCCTGGAAATATGCATCACAAAAGCTTTAATACGCGCCTCGGAACTTGTCATCTTTGGCTGTCGTCCAGTCGGTAGGCTGTGTGGCTTGTATTGCTTGTATTGCACAAGAGACAGATTCATTGTTTGCAATCAACAGCCTCCCTCTGGTCAGGCCCATACTGCCTTGAATGACGACCGCGAAGCAGCAGGGCAGGCGCTTTTGCGCCGAGCATGAGCCCATGAATTACCTCCTTTTTGGTCCCTGGAAGCTTCTAAGCATTTGTTGTAGAATTTAGAAATAATGAACATGTCATGTAATTTATTCGAGAATCGAATGGCTTTTTAGTCGTGATAAATCCATCCTAAACCGCCGTTGTAGCTTGATATAATCCCGCCATGCTGTCAATGGAAACAAAACGAAAAAGACCACATAAGGGCTGCGAAAGCATTGACCATAATGCACGCAATATTTTCTCTTTGCGTATGCACATAAGCAATAACACTCAAAATCTCTTTCAGAATTTCAAAACCAAATGAAGTACTCCATCGCTGTAATTAACATGATTCAAATCACTGGATTGTAAATGCAGACCCTCATCACCTCTTCGCAAGATCCTACTGAGACTTCCCGCCCTCTTCCGTTCGGAACATGGACGGCAACCTGGTCCGAACAGAACATGTCACATGTCTCACAAAAGAAAGAAACCAACCAGGATCAGCCAGTACGCTGTAGGAATACAATGTACAATGTACAACGTACATCCCGAGCGAGTCCTTACTGCCCCGTCACAGTGGGTGGCGTCTCCCAATGTCTGAGCATCTGCGAGATGGCCCAGGTCCATTCATTGATGAATTCACGCGCGAGTTGTCTCACGTTGGCCGGGGACGGGGTAGTGTTGCCCCACATGGTCGGGCGAGAGGCGAGCGAGTGGGCATGTTTGGTTATGAGTTGGCTGTTAAATTCATAAGTCAGAGCCCAGGAAATCAGGGACGTTCCGCTAAGTTAATATGAAAGACGATACGAAGAGCTTAGAGGGCGAGAGAGGGAAAGAAAAGAAAAAGAGAAATAGGAATAAGAATAGAAAAAGAAAAAGGAAAGGACCAAAAAATGAGAAAGACAAAAAAAAGGGAGGAAGGAAGGACAAAAGGAAGAAAGGTGATTGCGATTGCGACTGCGACTGCGACTGCGCCTTGGCCGCTTGACAACACATTCCCCGAAAGCAAAGCAGAAGAGGGAAATGAAAGCAAGGATCTAATCAATATTGACGATTTTCCAGGGGGGCGGGCACAGTCAGGGCGTGCCAGCTGAACCAACCCGAGGGTTATGGGCTCGTAAGAAGAATAAGGTAGATAAAATACGAAAAAATGAGCTCAACGTGGTGAGCCTAGCGGACCGACAACCTGGTCATCGGGTCGGCGGGTCGCCCGGACCCTCGGGTCATCGGGTCATCGCGACCGTTAGGCATGCAGGGGAGAGCGCAGGTACAGCACCATGACTGGCGGTCAATCAAGGAAATAGAAAGGTCAGGAATAGAGACTGCCGGTTCTGCCCCATCCGGGAGATCGGCAATTGCTGATGTTTGATGCCCAAAAGCGCACCAAGCAAGAGCAACCTCACCGCTCCCAGCAATCCTGGGATGGCGGCTGGACACTGCCACGCGTGGGATTTGGAATTGGGGCAGTAAGCAGGTCTCGTGGTGACTGGGCGCGATATGAAGATGGAAATGATAATAGTAGGAAAACAGGGGTCGAAAGATGGTGAGACGTCAGCGGAAACGGGTAACGGCTCCATGCTCTATACGCCCCACTCGGCGTGGCCATTGCATATCGAAACAACATTGTAAACAGCAAAAATTTGTTGACACCAATAAAGAAGTGTGTGATCCATGGAATAATTGCAGAGAGCAGGAGCAAAGAAAAAAACACCAGAATGAAAGCCAGTTGGACAGAGAAGCAGGACATAATAAAATTGACTTACTTTGTTTGTATCTTCACGAGGACGAGCCAGCAATAATTCCAGCTCCTATTACTCGCCGGGTCCTGTATGACCAGCCATTTTGCTTCGTCTAGACACTCTGAGCTGAACGGATAGTTCCTGGTCAGACCACGTAGTTCATTCAAGAAATTGTTTGAATTGACGTAGTGAGCCCAAGCCGACGTCATCGGCTCCGTGACATCGTGCTGGTTCAGGGCGGCGAAGATCTTCTCGATCCGGCGTAACTCTGTCAGGGTGTTGACACGATGGGTCCGGAGTGAATTAATAAGCTGAGCTTTGTCACTCTGTGATCAGATTAGGTCAGCGCTAATCGGATTAGATTTCCGCTTGTCCCAGAGAGGAATAGTCTTTCTATGCTTGTTGACGACGGGCTTTCCTCAATGGCACTGCAACCCACGGAAAAGCGGAATAAAAGACAAAGTCAAAATGTCATATTGATAATCAGGCAAAGCCAGCCCCTTTTTAGGTTTGGTAATGCCGACGATGCGTGGCGGAAATGCATAGCGCGCTGATAGGGCTGTAATAACGTACCTGACTTAAATTTCGAACGTCCACCATAGCGGTGCCCGTGGGTTTGGTTTGGGTGACCCTGAAAGCGTGGACTCTGGAACTGTCAGAAGGCGCTTTTATATTTTATTTGACAACTGAAGGCGACACATAATTTAATTATTGCGTTGCTCTGGGTCAGGTGCTGCTCTCTTCGCTGACCATCCATTGCCACAGTTCAAAGCTTAATACCTTTGATGATTTTCAAACGGAGACACCGACGCTTCAGATGCTAAAGACGCTATAGTGAGCTTTGACAAGTGCCTGGTGTCCCAAGTCCACAGCCCTTAACGCAGTTGGAAAAGGTCTCGACTGATGTAATGCCGTCGATGATAAGCGGGCTGTCAATAGTATTAATATGTTTTGATTTAATGTTCTTGGATCTATTAGTCAATGTATTCAGAATCTTCCGTCCGTGCTGTTAGATATCTATTTCAAATGGCTCGGGAATGGGCTTTTATATCTCATCCGGTATGCCTCCATTGGGAGCTGAAATCTATTGAACAGAGTCCCGTCACCGGGCGACCCATGTTGACTCCTTTTACTGCCACAAGATATGCATGATCTGAACCTAATACGAGTCATTCAAGGTTGACAAATCCATTCCGTAAGACCCGACTCATCAAAAGACTGTAAACCTTCGGATTCCTTTTGTAATCATAGCCAGCAAGGCGGTAAGTGCAAAGTGCAGTGCAGACAGCCACAGTGGAAAAGAAGAGAAAGGTTCTGCGTAAAGCCATAGAGTGGCGCAAGTGCGTCATACTTCAAGATAATGTTTCCAAGTGTTTCTTCTGAGGACGAATCGATAACAATATTTGCGGGCTCAATGGTGTGTTCATGGACCGTGGTCAAACACCACCAACTTCGGAACAAAAAGATGCATAAGCAAAATCGTCACTTGCATTGGATTTTAGTGATTTGCCCTATCCCGACCATTGTATTCAATCCACAGGAGTGATTGATTACGTCCGAGTACACCTCGGCCGGTAGGGCTGAGGAGCCAGGGAGCAGACAGTCTCACTTTTAGTTAGCGGTCTCTATGCTCTGTGAGGAAACCGTCTCGTTGGATCACCGATACTGTGTCAAGCTGACATGTTCGATTTTCGACATAGCATTCCGCGGTCTCGGATCTAGAAGTTGGCGCTTGTTTTGATGTGTACATAGTCTATGGACTTTTGGTCCATCTGGTTTCCGTCACTTTCAACCTGCCCACGGGCTGACAAATTGATTTGTGAGGCAGCGTGAAGGAAAAGAAAGCAACAGCCTCAAGAAGCTGCCTCGTGCTCGAGGAGCGGAGATAAGAGGGTATATTGTCGAGTGACTTTTTGTCAGCTCTGACGGCCGTTGGTCCCGAAAGGGGAAAGCGCGCGTCTGTTCGCTTAGTTCTCTCACGCCTCAATGGTGTCCTTGCACTCCAGCTTGCACCGCCCACCAACAGCAAACTCAACAGGGCTTTTACGTCCAGCATTAAAGTATGCACCTGGCCACAGGCCATCATCCTGGGATGCCAGCATTGACTTGTTGCTGATCCCGGTGGCTTCTTTTTGTCCACATTGTTGGTACCAACTTAATCAATCGTCGTGTTTCGATTGGTTGAATCTATCGTATTCTATGGTGGGTTCTATGTTTTAGCTCGGGTGGAGCCCCAAATCCGTGAACGCTCCCACACGTACGGAACGCTTCCCTATCCGATCCCTGTCTATAAATCCTGTCTATTCATTCAAAACCGATGATGGTATCTCTAACAGAAAGCGCAAATCTATGCATTATATATACTTAAGAAAACACCCCAGCCGAGACCGATAGAGCTAAGGAACAAGACTCTCTTATCAGCCGGCACGACGGTAAACGAGATCAAGGACACCATAGGCCAGAGTTTCAAGCTAGCCAAGAAAAGCGGAGGGAATCCCTGCAATCAAATTTGTCAGTGCGCAAGTTCTTTTTCTGAACGAGGTCCGCCCCAGCAGCGGCGTTTCTGGAAATCTTCTCACCTGACGAACGGCCTCGATCACCTCAGGGGTGGTCGCTCCCTTGGCAGCTGCGAGAAATGCTATGAATGCGATATTGTTCAATGTGCCGGCAATGATCTGATCAATCAAGAGCTTCTTGAGCGCATTTCCCAAGTTGAGACGCGATTGCACTTCCTTTCCCTCCTTCTCCTTGCCCTTGGCGGTTTCAGTGGCAGCTGGTGTAGTGCTGGGGAGCTTCTGCTCTAGGTAACCCAGCCAGAGGAAGTTCGGCGGAGTAGAGATGATAGTAAATATGACGAAGGGAAGCAAGGCATTGACGTCCAGCGTAAAAGGTGCCTATACGATTCATTGTCAGTATTGTTGTTCCGCTACCACTAGAGAAGCAAGGTACGCACGTCGTTTCTGTAGGACGTTATGGCCTGAGCCAAGACATTGGACGTCGCGCTCAAGATGGCGGCTTGAATTGTTGCAACGACAACTGGGGAAGCCATTGTGCTTGGATCGTGGTGCGAGCACTTCTCAGAGGGATTGAGAAGGAATGGATTGAACGATGGATTGATCGCTGGGGTGCGAATCCATTTTCTTTTTTGCGAAACGGCAGCTTAATATTTGTTTCTCATTATTTCGTGATTCCCCACTAAATCTGCGGTATGAGGTTGTGAAGGCTGCCGTATCGAAGCCACAGAGGCCGGAAACCGGCGGCTTGGCAACCTTAACAGAGGTCTCTGGTGGTGGAAGAACCACACCGACGCGCCAAGTTGTAGTAGAGCCGTCCGTGGGGCCTCCAACGAACCCTTTTGCGGGTGTCAGTGAAGGCGACCTAAACTGTGTACAGTTATGGTGTGGGGTTTGATTCGCTAGATTGATGGTCCTCCGCGGCATCACTTCGGCCTTTATGGGTTAACGAGTGGCAAGTCGCAGCGAGCCATAGGCGCAAAGTGGTCTGGGACCACTCAATATCCCCGACAAAGCTTCCGCAAAGCTTCTTTTATTTTTGTGTTTCTTGGCTTTTGGAGGTGGCTGTCACCATTATTTGCGAATTTTGTGGGGTTGATCTATATTGCCTAAAATTGCGGCAGGTAAATACTGTAACTATAAAATCAAAATGACAGGGAAACTTTATTTGTGCGGCGTAAACATGTGGACGGGTTTGTAAATTAGTATTACCTTCTATCTAGGTACCTAGGATAATTTATTTTTCCGGATTGTTTTTTTTTTTTTTTTTTTGTTCCCTTTCCATTTAAATTAAATAATTGAGAGACAAATCAATTTTAATTCATCAACACAAATAGATGACATGAGAGCTCTAACTACAATATCCCAAATAATGACTGTTCATATATATTTCAATTGAATACGAAGACTTATTTTCTAAGAGAATGCTCCAAATATCGTCAAAACAGACGATGAACGTCACAGAAATCCCTGTGCAAGGAGAATTGTCAGGTAGAAGCGAAAAGGACTGCCTCGTGTTGCCACCACCAAAAGCTCAGTGGCCTTGGCGGTAAAACTCTACAGTCTCGCTTAGGAAGGAGGGGGCGTAACTTTCCTTTCCTGGATAAGCGAGAAGCAACCGGGGTACGTTGCCGCTCTCTCGGACCTGGCCGATAATCGGCACCTCGGGGGGAAAACCAACCGACCAGGAAATCGAGGAAAAGGAGCTAGGAAGGAAAAGAGCGAATGAGGAAGAAGATCTGCTTGAGCTAAATCTCGTTCCTGTTATCTGATCAGATACAGCCACTGCTGCATTTGGTAATCAAAAACTTTGCCGACCCTCGGAAGAAGCCTAATCAAACACCAAACCACTGACGACAAGTCATCGTCAACTGCCACCTTCAGGCTTCATTCCTTGGGGAGCTTGAAAGATTCAGAAGCTCGACAACAATGGGACCTACCTGGAAATTCTAACTTTGAGCTTTGAAAATACCTAGATCCAGCTTGAAAGTCGACTTTCGCCGATTGAGAGTCGCCACTACCTTACGGAGCTGCCTCAGACGTGGTCCACAGATGACTTAACCCCATTACCAATTCCAAGTCATCTGGGAGCCACCTCCCCACATCTGTTCATCGCAGGCCAGGGCGCATTCTGCAGATCGTTAGATCGAAGCGCTTTGATTATGAAGCGTCCTACTATCACCGCCATGGATCGGCGGAAGTCATCGACGCCCCACTACCATACTTTCCCCACGAAGCCACCAACATCTCGTGGGAGGCCGCCCTCTTCCTCACATAATACATCAGCATATACGCATGCTGGTGACAATTCGCACGCAGCGGGCGATTCTCATTCATCGGGAGACCACCATGAGTCGCCTCTACCCAAGAAACAGCTTATCATGCTTGCCATTATTGCGCTTGCGGAGCAGACGGCCTTGAACTCCATAAGCCCCTATCTTCCTCACATGGCCTCCAGCTTTCCCGAAGTTGGCCAAGGTGAGGTCGGCCTCTATGTCGGCCTGATCGCTTCGGCTTTTGCCTTGGCTCAGTTTGGCACCAATTTCTTTTGGGGTTGGCTCTCTGATCGTATCGGGCGGAAGCCTGTCATCTTGACTGGGACAATATTGACTGCTGCATGCTTTGTCGCCTTTGGGTTTTGCAGGACATTAGGACAAGCCGTTGCCGTGCAAGCACTGATGGGTATCGTTAACGGCAACCAGGGTGTCGTTTCGACCTGCCTTGGGGAGATTACTGACCGCAGTAACCAGTCAAGGGCTTTTACCTATCTGCCAGTAGTATATGGAATGGGCGGAATTACTGGGCCTATTGTTGGTGGCTTGCTGGTCTACCAGCGGAACCCGTTCAATAAAAGCAAGCCCAATCCCTACCCATATTTGCTACCCAACCTTCTCTCTGCTGGAGTTTTGGTAGTGGATTTTATCCTGACTTTGATTTTCCTGGAGGAAAGTCTGGAGGAAGCCAGGAAGCTCCCACCTCTCCGTAAGAGAATGGGGAGCTTGTTCGCTCGACTCTGGGAGTTCACTGCATCAAGTCGTCCCTCCTACCTCCGATTTGGATCCTCAAAAAGGCATCAAAAGTATCGCGCAAGTGACGACTCGGAGGCTGTGGAAGATGAAAGTGAGGATACTTCCGCTTCTGATTCGGCATCGGAGACTGAGAGTAGCGCCCTCCTGCCCATCCCTGCTGCGAGGCTTAGCAAAAAAGAAGTACTTAATAGGAACACTATGCTACTGCTTGGCACTTATCTCATATTTCAACTGTCGAACATCTCCTATAATTCGCTTTATCCAATCTTCGCACAAGGTGCGCCACCTACTGGACGCAACTTGAATCCTGAGGAGATTGGTGTCTCATTGGCATTTGCTGGCATCGTCACTATTGTCTTCCAAGTCGGCATCTTTGGGAAGTTGAGAGAGAAGATGGGAAACAAAACAACTTATCGCGTCGGACTGGGCGGCTTCGTTGTCGCATTCGTGCTTATGCCCTGGGTGGGTTATAAGGACAACGCTGGTCCAGGGTTTGGCAAGGGTAAAGTGTGGATATGGGTTGAGATTGGTTTCGTGCTGCTCATAAAGACTGTTGCGGCGGTCGGAGGACTGACGTCCGCACTGCTTCTGGTATGTTTAATATTGTGCATCGTTGTTCATACTTTGTGCTGAATGTTGTCCAGATCACGAATTCAGCACCCAACCATTCCGTCCTTGGTACACTGAACGGGCTCGCCCAGACTTTGTCAGCTGCTGGACGTGCCGTTGGGCCGTTTCTATCTGGGGGCCTCTTCTCCCTAGCCACGCATGTTAAACCCAAAGGCGAGGCACTTGCCTGGGGCGTCTTTGGAGGTGTTGCTCTAGTAGGTTTCTTTCTTAGCTTTGGCATCCGAGGAAATGAGCTCGAAGCACAAGGCTGGGACGAGGAGAGCCAGGAAGAGGAGGACGACGATGACGATGACGATAACGAAGACGACAGTAATGCGCGAAGGCATTGAACAGATGAAGGGAGAGAGTTCGACTATGATGACGGGGAAAGAGCATTGCCATAGACCTATCTTTTGTTTTCGAGCGTCGGTGTTGGTGGGTATTGTGTCCTTATTGAATAGAAAAGGGGCAGCATTGCAGTAGTCAGTACCAAGTAGCCATCAGGTTGTGGCTATTCTGATACTTGCCGTTTTCTTGTCTAGCATTCTTATGGACTTTCTTGTACTCTTCCGCTTGCCTTTTGTTTTGAGCTTCAATGATGCTTTTAGGTTCAGCTGTTTAGATGTGTTGCTGCATTTTGGCGTGCGTGTTTTCGCATGTTCGCATCGCAAGTGCTTGTTGAAGTGTATTTTGGATATTCATCAGGCTTCTGACTGCATATTTGCTTGAACGAGATGGGAACGAGCTATTTATCGCGTCTAGGCCCTAGAGTCTTTCGATCAGCGAGCATTCACTATGTGTATAGATTTCCGCAAGCGATGCCGATTCAAAAGAGCCTCCAATCTTCCTCTCGATCGCCCTCTCGATCGCAGTCGCTCACCTAGCATCCGGTCAACGCCATATCCTTGACATTCTTCCTCGAGCGAAACGACAAATGCCCGCTATCGCCTGCTAATCGAATTTGCGGTAACGTGCAATTTCATCTGTGTAGTCTGCATCTTTGGCCGTCAAGGGGCGCTGCACGTTGGGGTGCTGAGGCAGATATAGCGACAGACGGCGGCGCGCGTACTATATACCTAGGGCGGACTAGAGCTGCGTGGCGCACCAGTACTTCTCCAAATCGTTTCCCTTAAGCTTACGGACGCGATATACAGAAAATTTTGCGAAGCGTGGTGGGATGGAGAAATGAATAGCGAGGGGTTGATGGGGATCGGACATCATACACGAATCATCGAAGTGGGTGGAGCATAACATGTTTGCCGACCGTTGTTGGGTGGCGGATGGAGATAGCCTCACGAAAAGGCGTGGATAAAGATGGGAAGTTGAGCGTCACGTTCAGCTCATCTCCAGGTCGGGCCCCAAGAAGAGCAGGTCAAGGACGAGATAGAGCGAGCCGGCATGGGAAGCGAGGCGACGGGAGGGGACATGGGCCTTTGTGGTAGGGGAGGAGACGAACCGAGGAAAGGGAAGGATAAATATGAGTTTTTTGGAACCGACCTTTGAGTCTCCGAAACATTGGCGTAGTGGGAGCAGATTGCTGAGTTTCCACTGGTCGGTCGTCTTCTTTGAGTAGGAAGCCTTCCCGTAAGGGCGGTGCCGAGTACTCTCTCAGAAGATTCCCGGCCAGGCGTTCAGCAAGCCCCGCGAGGCGAGCCGGAAATCCGAAAGGAAACAGAGGATATTCCGGCTCTATCGGTTGCTCGCCGGCTCTCAGTTCGCTGAGATGTGTCCGGCCTTTTTTTACTTTTCGATTCCATTATACTATATCTCTATTCAATCATCACGACGTTGATTTAACGTTGATGATGTCGCACAAATACTATGCCACTATCGTGGTTCGAACCCCAGGCTGCGGGCCGGCCCGCGATCCGGTGGGGGGATGGTGGGGGTACCTGCAGGGGGTTCCGGTTCGAATCCCGGTCGCTTCTCAAGCTCCCTTCTTTTTTCTCGGTTTATCTCTCAAAACCCCGCTTGATTTTTCACCGGTTTTTCAAGCTTGCCTTCTCCTCGACACCGACCATGGCTTCCCTACGCTCTTCGGCTGGTTTGCTGTCGTGCTTCATCGTCTTTGAAGGCACTTTGAACGCTCCACTTCGCTTCTGTCTTCTTTGCTCTCCAGAAGAGTATTCTGCATCAGTCAACGAGGACGTTAGGATATATATTCTTGACTCCTTATACCGCGATTTGACCCTCACGAAGGAGCAAGCCTTAGGCCGCATTTCTTCCACTGATTCATTGCATGACTACAATTCTAAGCGCTTGTATATTTTGTTCTCCGCTCTATGGTACATAGAAATCAACGTTTTGAGATCCTGATGCTAGATTGTTTCCTCTTTATGTTTATTTGGATCGTTGCATCTGCTCTTGAGGCGAATGTCGTTCAAGGTACATCTACCAATCTAAAATGCCTTTGCTATTTGCCTGCGCCGTGGTTTTCTCTTGTGTATTTCTAAAATGTGATTCTCTCAGATCACGCGACACATTCCCCTATGCCTGTATCAAGCGCTACGTTGCAACAATTTATTTATTCCCTTTATTCCATTGCTTGTTCCTACGAAGCTATAGTAGACCTATTCTGTCTAGCCCTATTTAATGAAGTATAACTATTCTGGAGATGGAACTATCGACGAGACTTGATGAGAGAACAAATGTAAACAAAGCCTTACGCGCGACCTAGGGAAGAACTGACGTTGTTGTGGCTGGGACAATGGTGGGGTCTAGCGCGTCTCGCTTATGCCCGCCGTCATACCCCGCGTTGCCCGCGTGCCAAGACTCCTCACAAGCCACAGGAATGTTGTGGCTTGTCTATCCTCAGATCGCCTCGATCCAATACCATCAAAATTTGAATACCACAAACCTCTCATCCGTAGTTTGTGGCGCTCATAAAGATAATCCTATCCAGCTAAAAATAAATATACAACAGTGGCAGAGTCCTCTCAACGCTTTAGATGGCCAAGCAAACCCTCGCAGAGAAGCTACGGAGTATAACCGATAAGAGCGGTAGACCAAAGCACGTGACCTCGAGCAAACCGGCGTCGGCCCGTTACAACATCCTGCCTATCTTTCGTCACTACACTATTGTAGATCCAGTACCTTAACCCCCTTTCTTCAACTCTCGATTCGATTCTCTCAGAATTGAATGATTCACAGTCCAATGGAAATTTCTAGCTTCATGTGGTATACTCTTTTGCCAGACAAAGACACGCCCTACAGTTGATCACTAGTTCGGGTTAGAATACCGAGCCGAACGATACGAACCCCTATCGGCTATCGATAAACACGACAACACGGGCGCGGTGGGGAAATACGAAAGTGATAGGAGGGCCCTGGGGGATGGCTGTTGAAAGCGCAACCTTATCGAACAACAAGTGGGGATTATTATGATTCATCGAGACTTGTCCCACTTAATAATTTACTTAATTGCCTACCCCATATCTTAATCCTGTGTCCGATTCAGTCCGTAGAAACCCCCTATTTCACCAACCTTAACTCCCGTGATATCCATCATTTCACAAACACGAGCGGTTATATAAACACCAATTGACAACGAGAAGACGTGGTACAAGTTTTAAATATTAAACATTATGGTGGGTACTTCAATTCCTTTTGCCTTTGACATCACCAGCAGCCGGGGGGGATTCTGACCATTAGCCATAGTCTGCACCTTCGTCAGAGCGGAGCATTTCATCCGACGTTCTCATTGTCGGAGGCGGCATCTTTGGTATATCCGCCGCATATCACCTATCCCTTGCGCATCCCGACCCATCGCGAATCACGCTGCTTGATCGGGGTCCAGTGCCGTCGAAGCTAGCTGCTTCGACAGATTTGCATAAGATTATCCGTGCCGACTATGGGAAGGCGACCTATATGAAGCTGGCGCTGGAAGCCATTGATGCGTGGAGTACAAACGAGTTGTTTAAAGCAAAAGGTACACAGCCCTCTCAAGGCGTCATTTTTTTTTAGAAGAAGGTGTCATGGTAGAGAATGTGTCATATAAAAGCTGACGACAAAACCCCTGGGATTTAAAGATCCAGAAAACAGTTTGTATCACCGTACCGGCTGGGTTAATCTCGGCAGCAAAGGCAGCGATCTTGCTGACCGGGTGCGCCAAAATTTCCGCGAAAGCGGCAGCGCGTACGAAAATATTACGCAGGACCTCAGCTTTGAGGAAGTCAGAACGAAATGGGACGGACTACTCGCGCGGACAGACCTGAGTGGGTTTGCTAATGCCTACTATAATCCGCTCGCCGGGTGGGCGGACGCGTCCGAGGCGGGAGAAGCAATGGTGCGCGACGCGATGAAGAGAGGAGTCAAATATGCTGTTGGCGAGGCTGTAGAGCTGGTGCTGGACGAACAGGACAAGGAGCGAAAAGCCAGAGGCGTGAGGACTGTAGACGGAACCATATATACGGCAGAGAAGATCCTCCTCGCGACGGGTGCGTGGACGAGCGCGCTCATGACTGGCGCCGAAGACAAGCTTGGTCTGGAGCAGGAAGACCGCGTCGAGTCCCAGATCACGGCGGCGGGAGTGTGTGTTGCACATGTTAAGATTAAGGAGGGGGAGGAAATGGAGAAGTTGAAGAAGATGCCTGTCGTGGTGTATGGTGAGCACGGTACGTATGCCTGTTATCCTTTTTTTTTTTTTAATTTATTTTGTATTCATTTATTTGTTTTTATTTTTATTTTGCGCATCCCCATTGCTCCTATTGATCCCGTTTCTTTCTATTGCCCACCCTATACCTAACTCACATTATTCCCATGCGGCTATGCGGCTTATACCCATACCTATATCGAGATGTGTCTCAATTTCCTGCATAACCAGGCTGCCACTGATTCGCACGAATAATCACACAGGCGAAATTATCCCTCCAAAGAACGGATACCTCAAGTTCAACAACGCCAAGAGCTTCGTCAACGTGATTACCACGCCGTCTGGCCAGAAGATTTCTGTCCCTCTCTCTTCCGATCAGAGCGTCGTGCCGGAGAAACTCAAGGAGGAGACCCTTGCGTATGTGAAGCGCTCGATGCCTCAGATGTTGGATGACGGGCGCGGCGTCGACTATTGGAGGCTTTGCTGGTGAGTTCCCTCATTTTTCCCCTTCCCTCATTCTCTTTCTCTCTCTCTCTTTCTCTCTTTCCCTTCCCCCCGCCTTCTCTCCCCCTCTTCCCCTCCAACCACCTCTTCCCTCCCGTCTTTCTCTCTCTTTCTCTCCTCTCCCTCAACAATCCCCCCACACTCCTCCCCCTTCCCATACCTATAACCAAATCTACGCGAGCATATATATCTTCAAGTCATAAAGCGCGTCAATGTGTCATCCCACCCTCCTCCCACCTCCCATACCTATAACCAAATCTACAATCTACCCGAGCATATAAACCCCCAAACCCCCAAGCCATAAAACGCATCTGTGCATCATTGCATCAGCGTATCATTATCGCCGACAGCACCGATATCCATCTGACCACGATATCGATATCGATACACACAGGGACTCCGCCTCGCCGACGCAAGACCACCTGATCGCGGCGCACCCCGACACGCGGCTGGGCAACGTGTATTTTGCCGTCGGGGGCTCATTCCACAGCTACAAGTTCCTGCCGACAATCGGCAAATACATTGTCAATGTGCTGAACGGCGTTTCCAACGGCGAGGAGTATGACGAGATCTGGGCGTGGAAGGAGAAGGAGAAGAAGAGCAAGAGCAGAGAGCACGTTGCGGGAGGGGGAGTGCACGGGGCGGAAGAAAAGTATTTTCCGCAACGCGAGCTCAAGGAATTTTGTTAGTAGCATTCAATGGGATAAATGGGATTAAATGGGATTGTCAATGCTGTTCTGTTCTATACTGTAGGAGGTTCTGATCGAATGGGGGGTAGAACAGCAGCAGCAGCAGCAGCAGCAGCAGCGGTAGCTGATATACGGTGCTAGAAGAATGGAAATGAGAGTAATGTGGAATTTAAAAAATTGATAGATCAAGTGCTTGTGGACTCATAGACTCATGGACTCATGTTATCAGACTTAGATACAGAGGGGGAATATGCCGAAACAGAAACGCTACACATGGACGCAATAAACGTTTTTGGAACTAAACGGTCCAGGAGAGGGATATTCAATGATAAAGTGCATGGAATAACTGTCGACGATGGGGGGGTTAAGGGCCGAAATGACAACGGCTAAGCCAGCTCATCCAAGTAAAACTAAAATATCACCACCAAATGATTAGCTTGTGACTGTTGAAAGACGCAGATATGAAAAACTAACCTTCCCATTTCCAATCCCGCATAACGCCAACCCAATGTAATCGCCCGCGAACCGTAAAGTCATACTCCAAATCTTCCTTCATCATACTCGTGTCAACGGGATTGGGCATTGCGGACGAGGACGTCGAGCCAGTCCTTGTTGATGTTGGTGAGGATGTTGATGATGGACCTGCACCGAATCCACTGGTTCCGCGGCCCATGATCCCCATTCCCATACCCATACCCATTCCCAGTCTAGGCGCGGTAGCTTCCAAGACTCCTACAGCTGCCACGCCTCCCACAAGGCCTGGAGCTTCTCCTCTTGGTCCTGTTGCCGCCGCCGCTGCTGCCATGGATCGCTTTCGTTGGCGCCGTTCATGCCGATTTACCTCGCGATCACGGTCTACATTTTGGTTCCCGTCCTGATCACGGTCATGGTCGCGGTCGCGGTGGTGCCGATCTTGTTTTCCATCATGACCGCGACCACGATCACGACGACCTGGAGTAGGTAAATGATCGAGACCCTCGCTACTGGCACCGGAAAGAGGTGCACCAGCAACGCCGGGAATGTTGATTCCGTTCATGATATTTGCGGCGACGCCGGGCACTTGATCACTGCCCAGTCCAAGCGCATCGGCCACAAGGCCGCTGCTTGAAGATAAAGTAGGGCCGCTTTGGTAGTCATTGCGACTGCCGTTGCGATCTTGGCCGCCGACATCAGCGCTCCCGTTACCGCCATCGCCAAGATCAAAGTCCATGTCAAAGCTGAACTCAGGAATATCATCAAGCTCGTCAAACATATTATCAGACCCAAGTCCCATAAAGGACGTGGTATCCGTTGGCGGCCACGATGAGCAATTCAATCCCTCAAGATTGCCAGCCGTCGCGGAGTGGGGAGCCGAGTCCATGCCCCAAAAGAAAGGGTTGGCCGGCGCCGAAAAGCCGTCGTCGAAAAGCGAAGAGGTGTGATGATTTCTCTTAAAGCCGCGCATCGGAAGGGAGGTAATCGGTGCAGAAGACAGAGGAGGGAAATCCATTGGCGCGACACTTCCGACAGACGCAATGCGACGACGTCGATTGGCTCGTAGCCTATCTTCTCGATGCCGATCTCGTCGCAACCATACTTCTTCCATGACTTCCCAGCCACGATCAATGTTGCCAATGAGCATGCGTCGTGCCATGGCCGACCAGCGGTCCCTAACCCATTGCCGGTCTTCCTGAGCGACGACCTCACACCCTGCCGCCATAAGCGGGTATATCTGAACAACAAGAGTACGAGATGTCAATGGCACGGTAGCGAGGAAAACAAGAACTTTTCTTGACAGCTCAGCGGACGTCAGCGACGGGATTTCAGGCACTGCTTGGTGCAAATACAGCAGCGTAGCCCAGCGATATGCTTCGGCAGTTTGGAGGCTGTGAGAGATTTCCGAAGTCGGGTCTTCCGGCGGCTCAAAGAGCGTTGGAGGCTGCCATGCCTCAATTTTGGACTTGAGTTCCATTGCTTGAGACACAATCTGAATCGAGTTACTCGCGGAATTGCGCACGCGGCGAATGAGGTTCGCGGCATGCCCAATGAGGGGAAACAGAGTCGTCGCGCAGCCCATGAGAGGGTCGAGTTCCATGGCTGTATTTGGGAGGGTGGCGAATGGTGCAATGACTTCTTCAAAATCGTTCACGTCGTCGCCGTCAAGAGACGTCAGCAGCGCAATGACGTCCAAGTACACCCAGGCGTTACAGAGAAATTGGATCCCTGGAAGGTCTGAACCTCGCCAGCGGCGTGCGCGGTGCAGATTAAGTATTTGATCTACAAGAATCTTCGCGCCTCGAAGATGCTTGATTCCCGTGGAAATGTGCTGGTCAAAGGATTCCGAGAACGCTAGAACGAGGGTTGTGGCCAAGGCAACATCCGTTCTCATCCCTTCAAGCCCGGCAGCCAGAGCTAGAACACTGCGTTGCATATGCTCTACACCTTTTACTCTCAGTATAGGCATATTCTTGGAAGCATGAAAGGCCGTCATGGAAATGATAGCATGATACAATGCTGGAGAATCTCGTGCCAGAGGCCATATTAGCGTTCGCCAAGGGTTTTCTGAAGGCCCATCCTTGACTGAGAGAATTCCACACGTTTCTCGGTCGTAACGGAGTATAAGCATCTCTGGACTGGACGCGTGCATCTCCGGCTGATTGAAGAAACTGGCCATTGGATTTGAGCGACCGACGCTCGAAGATGTTGATGAGCTTGATGTGCTGGACGAAGCAGGCGATGAAAGCCGTAATCCCCTGGTTCCCTGGCCGAGATCGAATTCTGGCTCTCGCGCAATCTCCTCAACGTCTTCATCGTCTCTGGCATTCTCAGGGCCAGTCCTCTGATTTTGAGAAGAATGGGGTGCCTCAAAGTCAAATGACTGAATACCAGGCGGGACACCCAAGATAGTTCTATCCGCGCCATCCAGTAGATGAGGCGATGATTCTGCGGTTCCAGTAGAAGACTGCACAGTGCGAGGATCTTCAAACAGTGCACGAAGATTAGAGTCAATAGTAGGAGCATTAAAAAGCTCAGTAAAGCTTGAGGCCGACTCAGGAATTTCTGGCGATTGCAGCAACACTTCAGTTTCCGGAAGGTGTGTGTCGAAATCGTTCAAAAAGTCAATGCTTGGGAAGACAATATCATGCTCTTCTGGGGTAGCAGATACTTCAGTCTGCGCCGGTTTGGTAGCCTTCGTCGTGCTGCTCCTCGATCGGGACTTGTCCTTTTCCTGGGAATCAGATGCGGGCACTTTACTAGCAGCCACGGCAGGAGGTTGATCATCTGGTTTGGAGACTGAAATGGGGGAGTAGAAATTAGAATGGCTGCAATCGCGTCATCATCTGGGGTGCTTACTCTTCCTGGCCTTGGCCGGGCTAGGTTTGCTAACAAAGTTGCCTTCCTCAAACGACCGCCATTTGAAGTCCTTCTTATAACCCCCACACGATACATTGCGCTTATGACACTGCTTGCATGAAGGTTTTGTTTCATCGCATTTCAGCCTTTTGGCCTTGCACGTAACACATCCTAAACATTAAAAATCCTGCGTCAGCGTACTCATTCAAGAGCAGTCAACTGATGAAATAGATCTAGCCCCTCTCCAAGATAGGTGCATGTCGCACAGCAGAGTCTATCATGAGGCGAGCAGTGCTTGAGAAAAAAGCATACCATTGCGACTCTTTGATTGTTTGGGTTTTACATTGACATTGCCCTTGCCATTGTCCGTCTCTGTGACTGAGGGCTTTGTGGGTTGCGGGGACCGATTGGGGGAAGCCCTCCGCTTCGCAAAAGCGGCGGAGGGTTCCAGCTTTGGCGAGGTCAGGAATACAGACGGCGAAGGAATCGTAATGGTCTCCATGTATGGCCAGCGATCCACATTTGCGCCCGGCCGGTAAAATTATCTCTGAAGGGAAGGAACAAAAAAGCAAGGCTTAAACAAGAATTGGATGATTTTGAAGGTTAATTGTGTGCTGGTAGGGAAAGTTTTATTGGATTACTGTAAAAAGTCCAATACGCTACAGAATCACTGTATCAGCGACCAGCCATGGAAGGCGGTGCAACCAATCGGCAGGCCGAGGTGAACGCTATCCAGACATGGAGAAGAATCAATCTCGTACTCATAGATAGCCTGTCTTGTAACTAGCCCAAACCACTAAGACATACGCCCGCTCCTACGAGTATTAAGATGATTACAAGGGAAACAAGGCACATGCTCGGTCGGCAACGTATTAGGAGATAGCAAGATAAGACTCAAATGCCGGACCTCATGCTAACATACCTCGTTCTTCATGCCCTTCTGCACGTCAAATGTCCATGTAGCCAGCCTGCTTTGATCCTCATTATCTCCCTATTGTCCGACAGAGTAGCTGAGGCTTTTTTTCCTCCCCCAGAATTACTTTCAATGTAGCTTCGTACTGGAATTGCCTCCCAGTCTCGAAACCTGGCCTTCAAGACAGCAATCAATCATGGCCGTTTGGTTGATGGTGGGAGGCAAGAGAGTCCAATAGTGGAGCTTGATCTGCAAGACATGACCAGGAGCGAGATGGTCCGACCGTCTTAATGCTCATCAGGTCGGTAGTGAAGCGCCAGCCGTGGCGCTGCACGAGGACCAGCAGGACTGGGCCCCTCATTTTCACCCGTCATACATTTCATAGCACTGTACAAAGTACAGAGTACTCTGTAGATGCGGATTATTCATGGCGTCAAAACGCCCGAGACCCATATTTTGGTCCCCATCAGGTCTGGGCTGCAAAGCAAATCAGCAAGTGTATTCCAATTATTCAATTGCCATTGTTATGTGACAATCGGATACGATAACCGTGCTTCCGGATAAGGATCCGACGAGCCGGAGTTGGATGCCAGAACCATTGAGAGCTGTCGTATTCATGGTCATAGTTTTGTTATTCATATTCATATTCACTTTCAGTATTGACGTTGCCGGGAAAAGCAATAAAATTGAGGAAGTATCATTTGACTCGTGACTTCAAACCGTGCCGAGACTTCCTCATTATTGTTGCTTTCGATGCAGACCCTTTATCCTGGGCGCGGTCTCTCGGGAGCTATAACGGCCAAAGATGGAGAAGCCGATAGGCACAGCAGAGAGCGGAAGTGCGGACGGCGCCCCTATTCGCTGGTGATAGGCGAGTCAAGCTGGTAAAGGTGGAGACGACAAAGGGGAATGGACGCAACTGACCGACGGAACCATTGGGAACGAAAACGACGAGCCAGACACAACAAAGCTGTAGCCAACCAATCTACTCTGTAGCACCGCGCTGCTTCTGCTTTTCGGGCACGCCGTTGAATGCCAGCCTGTGATTTTGCCGTGCTTTAATAGAGGGTGCACCGGGCTTATCTTGAAGATTCCTCTCCTGCTCATGTAGGAATAAGTCTCAGCACATGTCAAGGGTCGGCAGATGCATACCTAATCCTGCAGCGCTGAAGAAAATAGAGAGTTGTAGGTAGATAAGGAGTTTGTAGACACTGTATCGTCATTGGAGCGCTGAATTGGATACCGTTCAGTTATCTAGCGGCGATGCAACTGTGCAAATGTTGGTTGTAATCCCAAAGTCTTCACTTCAATCCACGTCATTAGCGCTGGTCGAGCCCCTCCTTGCCCTCCTCTTATCAGAAACTGTTCAATTTTTGGCCCATAAAGCATTCATGGGTGCATAATTATATACAAGTAAAGCTCATCCATCCGGAGTTGACAGAGAGTAGGAGCAATTGTGCAGGGAGCTGCATCAGTCAATAATTCTTCACGATTGCTATTTGTGTGGCAAGTTTGGCCTCAACCGCCCCAAGTGCTTGCCACATAAACTCTGGGACACTACAATACTGCTGCGTAGAACTACGAGCGTAATACCCAGTTCTGACCTCTTGCAATTGGCAAAACATGAAGAAACACTTTTGACGAGTACTGTTTCGCAACATATGCGTCCTTATCACTACAATCTAGGCTCACACAGGAGCTTCATGTGAGGTCTGTGCGACCTTCTTAAGCTTTCATCTTCAATAGGCGCGAGAGTCACTTTTCCAAACCAAGTCACATCTCTCTAGCCCCAAAAGCTAGCCTTTTGTTAGGATGACGTGGAAAAACGAACACTGGCTCTAGAACATGTAAAGAACAACGGAAGATAAATTTCTAGATGAGTAAGATGTGACAACTGGGGTATGCGCTAGAAAATCCATGCGTGTAAGCATTCTCTATTGCCGTCCAGAGCAACCTGTATATATCCATTTGGGCTAGACAGAAATCTAAATGTAAGTGTCTAGGGATGTAAAACTTAAACAGTTTCAATATATCTTCTGACTTCCCTGTAAAAACGATTCAGTTAGCAACTTGACAGCTTGATTGATTGCCCAAAAAATTGTATCTTTTCACGAACCAATCTGTAACCGCTTCATCCCAGAGCCGAATCTCATGTTCTCTTGTGCCACCAAAATGGTCGACAAAGTCATCTCCAAACACTTCTCGAGCGACACTTTCCTTTCTCATAAATCGCTGCGTTGCCTCCTTAAGCGATTTCGCGAGCCGTACTCCTTGGTCTGAAGTGCCACCGACGTCTTCACCCTTGCCTAGAGGTGGTAGCTTGAGCTCCAACTTCTTCTCCACGCCTCGCCATCCAAGGCCAAGAATGGCGGCAAGAACAAGGAAAGGGTTGGCGTCCGCGCCCGGTACTCTCATTTCAAAGCGTGTGGCTTTCGGGCTTGAAGAAGGCGGCGATATGAGCCGGATAGAGGCGGCGCGATGTTCTAGACCCCATGACACAGTTACAGGGGCCCAAAAGTTCTCAACAAGCCTCTTGTACGAGTTGATCGTAGGAGCAAGGATAGGCATTATATCTGGAAGACCGTCGATGAGGCCAGCAAGAAAGTGTCGACCCATGTCAGACAAGTATGCTACGTCTGTAAATGGGGCATTTTCGTCTTTTTCGCCTCGATAGAACAAATTCTTGCCCAGTTTATCCACAATCGAAACGTGCATATGGCCAGAGTTTCCGGGGAGTCCTTCGCGAGGTTTGGCCATGAAGCATGGCGTGATTCCGGATTTGCTTCCTAGGCATTTAACGACGTATCTGTTGAGAGAACGTCAACGAAGCACAGGTTGCTTCAGGGGCCAAGTTACTAACTTGAAAAGTCCCGCTTTATCTGCCATCTCTCTGATCTCGTCAAACTCGAGTGCCTAAAGATTGAGAATGATGAGCCCATCCCTCTGATATCTCTCACGAGCAAAGAGATTATCCTACAGCTTCAAAAACACCAGGACCACTCTCAGTGTGCCATCCCTCAATACCACATCGGAATTGTTGGCACGCATCAAAGATGCCGTAGTAATAGTCCTGATTGTGCACAGGGCGTGTCAAGCTGTAACCAAACATGCCTTCGGTAAGCGGGGGCAACGCGCCAACCGGATTCTCTTTTAAAAAGCTCGCCGTCGAAGAAGTGTTCCTTTCGGAGGTCGAACCGTTTGAGCTGGGAGGGGCTCTAAACTGGTAGAATTCATATTCCGCTAAAGCAATCGGGGTCAGCGGCGCGTTGTTATGCCGCGAAGAGAGCACAACAGTGGTCGCTGCGCATCAATATTTCTTGAATACGAACCTCCAGCCATGGCGCCCAGTTCATGTTTCTCCAGCCTTTCCACCATTGTCTTGAGGAGCCCTCGGGGATCTGCGCAGAGAGGCGCTTTTGTATCGGGATCATAGAAGTGAACAAGAAAGAAGGGAACATTGCCCTCCCAAGGAATACGACGGTAAGTAGACAAGTCGGGGATAGCGAGCAAATCTCTGTAGCCATTATCTTTGTTGCTAATCTTCAGCTCTCGAAAATAAGTCTGGTCATGCATATCCCAGCCAAAGACGACAGAGCAGAAGCCGAAGCCATCTCCTGCAATGGATAAGAACTTTTTCTTGGAAATGAGCTTGCCGCGGAGAATGCCATCGACATCAACTCCTGCGAGCTTGACCTTGTCGTCATGCTCGAGAAGTTGTGGTAAGGTTTCAAGGGTCACCGGAGGAACGCGTTCAGACATGACGTCGTGGAAGAGGTCCGACAGGCGATGGGTGATTGACAACTTGGGTACGCTTAAGGGCTGCACGAAACGAAGCTTGGAAGTCTGCAGAATCACTCTTGGAGAAAGAAAACGGAGACCCTAGGATTGATCAGGCGTTTCACGGCGAAGAGATTAGGTTAATAGAAGATGGGTCAAGCATGTCTTCATATCCGACTTTGGGGTAAAACGTCGCACGGGGCAGAAGGAACGTTAGTTTGGGATGGGACTTTATCGCTTATCTTTGAGTGATCTATCGCATCACCAGCTTACGGCCTTCCCAATTCCTTTACCGTTACTGCTACTATGACTCGAACGATGGTGATTATCTTTTGCCTGCTTTTAAACCGTAATTATTCCTTTCAAATTGTGAAGGCTGAGACTCATGATGTTCAGAGGGGCTATTATACCTCAAGCGATGTTTCATCATTTCAGGTCCGTACTGGTAAAGGCATACCTGGCGTGCCTTTACGAACACCACTATAAGATGGCTAGAGAGTACCGAGTCCCAGTCTTCGCTACAGTGGCTTCACATTTCGCAATCGAAAGTTGGCTATTTAATACAAGTACTGTGCCAGCACTCAAAATCCTTGCTTGGTACCCGCTCTCTACTCTGCCAGCTCTTTTCTGACAACAACAGATAAACGAAGCCAAAGCTGCTAATGATATATTTAAATATTTCGCCGCTAATAATGAGATTATCCATTCCCAAAAATTAGATTGTTCTACGATGACGACTATGATGACGATTATGATGAGCGTGCCGGCCGTTTAAGGTGATAGGTTGGTATGTTGAATTGAGAATTGTCTGTGAATTATTTACTGTCGGCAGCTTTTTGTTTTTGGACTCGTTAGTATTGAGGCAAAGAGCGGAGAAGAAAACGGGAGTCGGGCGGAACTTACGAGGAAGTTAGTCGTGGCAGAGGCAGTCCCGTAGAGGTCGGCCGGCATAGTACTAGGTCCATTGTTTAAATAAGTAATGCAATATCGTGTTCCTGCAACAACGCCACTGCAATCATTGCCAACCTATGGCCATCACTAGTCAGATAGAAACACTTGAATGGGAGCTCTCGAGAGAAAAGCTTACCGAAGGATTTAACTCGTAGAAGTGTTCAAAGCTCAGGCCAGAATCAGCGAGTAAGTGGTCACAAGTACCATTTTGCTTGGCAAGCAACCATCCATAGCCCACTCCAGAGCAGCGGGACCCCTCACCCTGAGCCTCGAATGTCATAGTGGGTGTAGGGATATATTTTAGGAACTCTGAGTAGGGAATCTCTCTAAATGGCACCGGTGAAATAGGAGGCGGCTGAAATTTTCGTGTCCGAGTTTTGTGGCTGTGCCGTTCTCTATTTGGTTCAATTGTATAGTTGCCATATGGATTAGAGATGCACAATGTCTGATTCACAAGCATTTTGATGTTGGTGCATTTTGGATGGATATTAGCGTTCCACGAAAGTAATTGAGCCCGACTGATGCCAGCATTGTGTGTAATACTCCGACATGTCTCACCCACTCGTACAACATGCACATCGCATTGATCTTCAATACACAGAGACCCTTCCGTGGGAAACGATGATTCATCATTAGCAAGTGCATTCCGGTTCAATAATGTGTCCGTAGAGACTCGCTGCGCCTCCGAAACAGAGTACATGGTATCTGACGGCTGAAGTTGATAGATGAATCCAGTGCAAGTGGGTTTTGGAACGGCAGCAGATCTATGTGATTTGTCAGACATGGAATGGCTGCAAAGGGCGGAAAGAAAAAAGAAAAGACAATTAAACAGGAGCTTTCCCTTAACAGGTGCTTACATGCTTGAACCGATTGGTGTGGGAGAAGTTGTAGGGAACTTGGTTGAGGAGCATTGACTTGTAAGTGACCCGAAGCTGCTGGCCAAATCCTCATCCTGCCCATGTAAGGCGTAGTTTAGCTGGAATTGAAGTGACTGGAGGTAACAATCGTTGCAGAGATTTTGATTGGTATTGTTCTGAAAATAAGTTTCGCAAAATTCGCCACTATGTCATGGTCTCTTAGATTCCTCACTGAGTACCTACAGCGGCAGGCAAGAATACTTACTTTGATCTGAGGCAAGTCTGGTTGAAGGCATGAAGGGATTGAATATCAAATATTGCGGCAGGGTAATATGTGTTGGCCGGCTCATCGTAATACTTTGTCGAGCCACAGGACAGTGATACATTCTGCTGGTGCTCCTGCAGGGAAGCAAAACACTGGTCCGTACAGATTCCTTGGAGAGTGCGGAGGCTCAGGCGATTGTAAAACCCGCCATAAAGATTGGGAAGCAGAGGATGACAAGCCAAGGGAGCATTCAATGCAGCGATGCAGCTCTCTGATGCACCGGGCCACAGGTTGGCATCAAAGGAGGTGTCGTGACCCTGAGTTGGAAAGAACAGGAGAACTGCCCATGGCAGCAGAATGTGCGCCAATGCTTTTGGTAATTTGGGATTCATGAGAGATCTCAAGAGTGACCCAATCGATATGGCATAAATGCTCAATCTTGGGAAACCTGTGGCCGATAGACACTGAGGTATAAAAAAATACGTTTAGGGAGAGATCCAAGTACACAGATTGCAGCAATGACAATGCACACTCAAAAGTCTTTGGAAAGACAGCTCCACAACAATGATCACGTCGGATCTCTCTCGGTGGAGTCTTTGTCAAGGAAATAAGACCGGCGGCAAAGGATCCGGATGGATCGCACACTCATTATCGTTAATCGTAAGATGTGTCAAATCAGCTGAAAGAAATTCCTCATTTTGGATTGGCATCTTCGTACCTGAATCTATTCTCCGAGAACAGTCAACCCAAGTGGGTCCATTGCTGGTTAGGGGTCCCATTAGAGTTGAACTTTTTCCGAGCCTCAGCTGTGAACATTTAATGATGCTGACGGCAGTTAGTCCTCTTAGTTTGTAGAGAGCTGTAAGCTAAAGGAGTTAAAGAATGGTTTAATTATTTCCGCGTAGCGTGCCCGTAGCTGTTGCCGCGAATGCAGGGTTCCTGTTGCACGTCCCTTCCGTTCCCCTCGGCTGCTAAAGATCAGTAGTAACTTTACGGAGTACCTTCAAACCCTCTCAAACGCGTCACTGTCACTTGGTACGATCGATTTCCAGAGGCATGTTAATTTGGGGAACTTTGTACTTGAATCAATTATAAAACACTTAAATCTACCTCGTTAAACGAACACCTCTACCGCAAGTGAGAGAGAAAGCCAGATCCTTTTCAGGACACGTGCTTGGCTTAGATTGTACACCGAGGGTATACAGGGTACCTGATCAAAGCTGCTACGTACGGAGTAGTACCTGAGGAATGCAAACGCCAAGGAATTCTCACTGCCTGGGTTTTCATTATTGAGATAATTTGTCATGGCGTTTCATAGTGAAAATTATGGAAATTTGACTGTCGACAAATCAAAGTAGAGATACTTGTTAGGTGGATTGCCAAGAGAATATTCGGCACAATCAACCGAAGGGAAAAAAATGACCAGGCTGAACGGCAAGGCTTGGCAATGTCAGTTCCTTACTCCGTAGGAGTATAAACAACATGCCAAGCCAAACAGTCAGATGAAGTTCTCCACCCCCTTTTCCTGAAAATTGACCGAATGATAGCCATGGGCCGAGGATATGTCATTGAAAGCAACACTCATAGAGGCCCGGCCATGGGTGACAATATTGCTCACTACAACTGGCACCGTTTCAGTCTCTTCTGCCGACCAAAAGGGTTTTCTTCTTGCCGCTCAGTAGAATATTGTCAACGGCCTGGTTGATGAGGAAATCACTAAAGGTACTACGAATTTTCTAAAGTAATTTGTGTCATTTACAGAAAGCTAAAGGTTGTCGCCAGGAAGTATGCACAGCCAGAACATCAGAAAAAGGAGGTGGGGTTTGGACGCCAGGACTATGCTTTGTTGTCTATGTGACCAGCGGTGGATATATACTCCACTTTGCCGGACCCTCTTTTATCTCGGCCTCAAGGCTGTCGACTTTTCTCATGCTTCGGACCTCTGCGACTCTCCGCTGTGATTGTCAGCTGACACACGAGAATTCACTTGCGCCGTGCTAATCATGACTTCTCATGGCTTTGCTATTGGGCAATCTAGAGGATCGACAGAAGGCCTTATTCCCGGCTCGAAAATACTATGGCCCTTAGTTCGACTCCCTGATTGTGGAGCGCCCATCGCCATACCGGAGAACTTTGCTATTAGTTTGGAACGGCTTCATAGTGTTCGACATGCGTTTAAAGATGCTCAGACCATTTTTCATGTCACGTCTGCCTGAAGCAAACCAGGCGATGGCAGCAAGGACCCGAAATTGCCCACAGACTCAGGGGTCTTACTGGGCTGGATCCATCCATAGCTGCCCATCTTTCGAGATCTAACCGCACCCGCATGGAATATGAGCAGCGCTGAAATGTCAGACATGGGCATCAAGCCCGTTTTGCATTACTCATATCCATCTAGGAATCGGTAACGGGCTCTGTAATTTATTCTTTGATTCGCCGAGCTTTAGCCCGGTGGAAACAACAGTCTTTATCTTTTTGATAATGGCTGTTTCTATTATATATTCCCCCCCAGAGGTCTTACGGTGAGCAATTGCGGGCTCCTCCCAGGCAGCTTTGAGGTTGCATATATTTAACAGCTCTTAATGCTGATCCGCTGTCAAGCATCGTTTCGAGATTGATTGATACACATATGCTCAGTTCTCTCACTTCATGAGCTACGGCTTTACAAAATATTTACATGATGCATCTGGCTATGCTGGCCTGGACCCTGCTCGGGTCCTTGTTCTTCGCCGGCAGTGCACATGCAAAAGCAGTATTTGCTCACTTCATGGTACGACCATATACCAACATTCCCTGTCCCTTCCATTTCATATTACGCTTGCTGATCTCTTCCTCTGACAGGTAACAAATGCTGCGAAATTCTCGGTTGCAGACTGGCAGAATGAGATTAGGCTGGCGCAGGAAGCTCATATCGATGCCTTTGCTCTTAATATGGCATATGGAGACCCTACAAATTCTGCCTCCGTGGCCAATGCATTCAACGCTGCCAATAGTCTGGGCTTCAAGCTGTTCTTCTCTTTCGATTATGCTGGCAATGGGCCATGGGCAAAAGAGAATGTCATCGCTTATATAGACGGATACCGTTCAGCCCCTTCATACTACCAATTCAACGGACGACCCTTTGTATCGACCTTTGAAGGACCGGCTAGTGCGGCGGACTGGGCGATAATCAAACAATCTACAAACTGTTTCTTTATCCCAGATTGGTCCTCGGTAGGTGCTAAAGCAGCACTAGAACTTGGCCAAGCTGATGGACTCTTCAGCTGGGCAGCCTGGCCTTGGGGCAATCAGGATATGACGACTTATGACGATGCTTCATATATCCAATTTCTGGGTGGATTGCCATACATGATGCCAGCGTCTCCATGGTTCTTTACCAATTTGCCTGGCTACAACAAGAACTGGTTATGGCGTGGAGATGACCTATGGTATGATCGTTGGCAGGAGATTCAATATGTTCAACCTGATTTTGTTGAAATTATTTCCTGGAATGATTATGGCGAGTCGCACTACATTGCTCCCTTGCATGACAATGCATTTGATGCATTTGATATTGGAAAAGGACCATACAATTATGCTGCAAATATGCCACATGATGGATGGCGCCTCTTTCTTCCATATGTTATTGATACATACAAATATGGTATTGCAACTGTTACAGAGGAGGGCCTGGTAACATGGTACCGTCTCTATCCATCACTGGAATGCAATAGTGGTGGTACAACGGGCAATACTGCAAACCAGCTGCAGCTCGAGTTCGAACCAACAGAGGTTGTACAGGACAAAGTATTTTTCTCTGCACTTTTGACAGCCCCCGCTACTGTCTCTGTGAGTATTGGAGGGGTGGTTCGCACTGCGACCTGGGAAAATACTCCTGATGGAGGAGTTGGTATATATCACGGGAGCATTCCATTTGCAGGTCACTCTGGGGAGGTTGTGGTAACAATCTCTAGATCTGGAACTATAATTTCACAGGTAGTTGGCAAATCTATAACTACAAATTGCCCGAATGGTATTCAGAATTGGAATGCTTGGGTTGGAAGCGCCACTGGGAACCAGGCTGTCTCGGCAACTCCTACACTAAACCTCGACAAACAGCATTGTATTGAGGGAACTGGTGCAAATAACTTTGCGGGTCTTTGCAGCTTTACCTGCACGTATGGGTACTGTCCAGTTGGAGCGTGTGTATGCACTGCTATGGGCGCGCAGAGAGAGTTGCCAGATGCCACTGGGGTTAAGGGATATCCCATTGAAGGCGAGGATGCTAGCTATGGTGGGCTGTGCAGCTTTGCTTGCAATTACGGGTATTGCCCCGAAGGTGCTTGTGGCACGGTTCAAGTACCGCTGACCACGCCAACTGTATCTGATTTCGCGCCCCCTGCTTGTGTCGCTGGCACAGGGGAGGGCAATCTTGCTGGCCTTTGCAGCTTCAGCTGCAATTTTGGATACTGCCCAATAAACGCATGCACGTGTACTGCAACAGGGGCCTTGAATGTTCCCCCTCCGGCTACTACTTCCGCAGGTCGTGGCGCCGCAGGCATGGACAGTTCTGTCTATGATGGACTCTGCAACTTTGCTTGCAGTCGTGGCTATTGCCCGGAAGGTGCTTGTTCAAACAATCCCGGAGGGAGCCAGTCAAGCGACGAAGTGAGATGCAAAGATGGAATACCCTGCCCGTTGAATGCATGTTGCTCAAAGGACGGTAAGTTTTAGTCGACTTCTTTATGGAAATATGCCTAATTAACCTTGCATCTAGGCGTATGCGGCGTTACACCTGGCCATTGTGGTGAAGGCTGCCAAAGTAATTGTCTCCAACCGCAGCCATCAGTGTCAGCGACAGATGTTCAACAAAGAGTAGTTGGATACTATCAAGGTCTGAGCGAATCGGCTTCATGTGGTATGTAACAACCTGATTGCTTATCCCATCCAGTAGTTCGATTCAAATGCCTGCTGTTCCGAGCTATTCCGAGCATTATCTAATTAAACTAATTTCAGGAAAAATGTCGCCCGATGAAATTCCTGTTGACCAATTAACACACCTCATTATTGCCTCTGCTTATATTACACCAGATACTTTCGAGATAACTAATGTAGGAGCTATCTTACTATTTCTTTTTCTCAAGATTTTAGCTAAAAGATTCTAGATGGATGGTGTTTCTCCTTCCGTGTTCAACTCAATTCCGAATCTAAAGCAGCGCAATGGAGACCTCAAGGCACTAATTTCAGTCGGAGGGTGGTCATTTAATAACCCAGGAACTTGGCAGGGCGTCTTCTCATCTCTGGTATCCACCGAGTCAAATAGAGCTAAGTTCATTCAGAACCTTCTCGGATTCCTTGTATGCATTGCACCTTGATATGTATCTCGAATGAAAGTGTAGCTAAATTTGGCTTTGACAGTCACAATATGGTTTTGACGGCGTTGATTTCGACTGGGACTACCCTGGTGCCGACGAGCGTGGTGGAAATGGTGGTGATACAGTCAACTATGTGGCTTTACTCAAAGAACTGCGTATTGCTGTTGGCGCAGATGCCCACGATTATATCGTAACTGCTACGGCACCAATGTCTTACCACTACCTTCAAAACTTCGACCTCGCAAAAATGGCATCCTATGCTGACTGGATTAACTTCGGTATGAGGCCACTGTTTGAAATTATCTAGTGTGAACTGCCTGCTAACAAAGGATGAAATTTATAGCGACTTATGATCTACATGGTGTTTGGGATAGTAAGTTCTAGTAGCTCAGGCATTTGAAACCACTTCAAACCTGGTAATTCTTTTCTAACGTGGGTCTCCCAAACCAGGAAAAAGCTCAGAGGAAAGATTCCTGCAAGCACATAGTAATCTAACAGAAGTTGGGTTTGCCTTGGATCTTGCCTGGCGTGCTGGCGTCGATCCATCCCAAATTGTGATGGGACTTGGTCTATACGGGAGATCTTTTAAAATTACGGATGGCTTTTGCTCCCACCCTGGATGCCAATTTGCAAGCCTAGGGGATCCGGGACCTTGCACTGGATTATCCGGTATTCTCTCTCTTCAAGAAGTATATGATGTGCTTGATCGCAATGGCGCTCAGCCGATCTATGATCATGAGGCAGCCGTCAATTATATAGTCGATAGCTCCATGAACTGGATATCGTAAGTCAACTTCCCGGATAGCAGAACGCCCGATATGATCATTTCTAATATAAATATTCTATCACAGTTACGATAATCCAACAAGCTTTCAGGCAAAGCTCGATTTTGCCAACCGAAATGGTTTAGGTGGAATTATGATCTGGTCGGTAGATTGGGATAATCACAATCACGATGCTCTCTCCGCCTTGTCTGCATCAGATCAGAGTGGTTCCGATAATCCTGTTAACCCGGGTCCCATTCATCGATACCCACCAAAGCCTGGCGATACTTCTATCCTACACCAAGAAAGCGATTCAACGGGGTGTTATGTGACTGATCAGTGTGGTTCTAAGCAGACCTGCGCAAAGGGTTACATTGCTATGACGCGTACCGGCACGAAAGCCGGCCAAAAGAATTGTCCCACCAACGATTTCAGATATGTCTGTTGCCCCTCATTTGCAGCTCCAAAGCCCTCTGAATGCCGCTGGAATTTCGATAGAGCAAATAGTAATGGGGGGAAAGGTCTTGGTACGGATTGCAACGGAGGGTATGATGTACTGACATTCTATCACTTGCTCCTCGTTTACTGACTTTGAATAGCTGTGACGACGAGGAAATACAGGTCACCGCAGACAGCTGGGGATGGTAAGTGAACATGAAACATACATTTGAAGGAAATGGATTGGAAGTTGTCCATTCAAGCCGTACTCTTGCAAGTTTCTTACCACAGTGCTATACAGGAAAGGAAGCCTCACCTCTGGAGAGGCAGGTAGCAGGTGTGGTCGCGGTGCAGTATCCTATTGCTGCAAAGCTACAGATCTCTACGAATTAAAACCAGTGAGTTCTGAAATTTTGAACTGTCCTAAATTCCTATGGCACATTGTTAATGCTGCCTATCCAGGGCTGTCGATGGAGTCTTTGTGATTTATCCCCAGAATGCCCGGCGGAGCGACCAGTAAAACTAACAACTGATACTGGTGGCCCATCCGATACATTTCGCTGCGACACCTATCCACTCCCAATGGGGGGTCATGGATTCTTCACGAGAGCATTGTGCTGCCCTCCAGACCACGGGTTGGAGAATTGCAAATGGCATGATGGCAGCGTATGTTCCGAAAGGTGCCCCAGCAATCAGCTTGAACTTGACTCCGATCCATTTGGTGGCTCACGGTCAACCGCCTGTGCCAATGCAAGACAAGCAAAGTTTTGCTGTGACCCCCCTACCGGTATCACCAAACCTTTTTCGATCGTACCCCTGGAAAATATATTCCCAAGTGCATTCTGGCCTCCTCCCCCAGCCATTGTCCAGTATGATCTTATTAGTTTTGGAGGCGGGTTTAAGGATCATGGAGATGAAGACCCAAACAGCTCTGGCGTTGCATTTCTGCTCTTTGCTGGCGCTGAAGAGGCAGTATCGAGAATGAAAAAGAGAGATGGTGAGACGGATGGAATCCAATTCTTGAGTTGTCCCAAGGACCCACATTCTCGAGGGGATGATGAGCTGCAGCATGCCCGTGTTGTTTGCTTGAATGAGGAGATTTCAACCTGCTTTCCTGTGCAAAAAGCAGGTGTTGAGGGCACATTGGTCTCAATGCCACGAGAATGTGGCGGCGGGTTTGCCCGCGCGGTTGCAATGATACTCTCTTCTAGTATGTTTGAAACCCGTTTGAGTCACTTTTCATTGCTAAAAAGCTTTTCATAGATCAATCCATTCCCGACGACATCGCAACTCGAAATCCAACCTCACCCGTCTTCGACTTTGCTTTCGATTATGACATGAAGCATATCCGTCGCGATGGTGGAAGCATCAGCATGCGTGTTGACTTTTCAAACGTGCCTGGTAAGGATTTTTTCCATCTATTATTATGATTAGTAGCTGACGGTTCAGGCTATTGGAACGCTGTGGTTGATAATCCTGGTAATGGACAAAAGAAGCGTGACATTGACCGCCGTTTCTTCAGTAATTCACTCCAGGACTGGCAAAACCAGATTCAATCCCTTCAATTCAACGAAAATTCCAATACATGGAATTATATGGAAGACAAACTCCTCTTCTTCCAATCCAACCAGGCGTGTGAAGTGGATTCTGACCTCATTCCCGAGGGACTTGCCATGGGTGTTCATACTGAGGTTTCTGCAAAGACTTACTATGGTTTCAGCATGATTGCAACAATTGATAGTCAACAGCTTAACGTTCATCAGGCTAATGGTTTCTTTAATGGCGTCGGGGTTACTGATTTCATGTAAGTTTGACATTTCTGATAGGAATTTGATCCTCACTAATTCTTTTTTTTACTCAGTGCAGAGCTCAGTGGAGTAGGGAGGTTCGACGCTGACCGAATCCATTCCAACCCTATGATTTCGCAAGCCGACACAATGCATCAAGGAGGATTTAGTCTTTTCAAAGGATTAATGAAATTTGATCCTTATTTAGTGGTTCAATACACGGCAGGTATGTATCAGAACTACAATAGCTACTAATGGACAGCAGTGTTGCTTACGGTTCCATAGGTACAAATGGTGGAGATGTTGGAGCAGAGGGAGTAGAGTGGAATGGGCACGTCAGACCTACCAAATTTTATGCAGTATTTAAAACTAATATGATGATGCAGATATTCAAGCGGGAGGGTTATCCAAGATCTCCCCAACACTATTCAGTACGGGTCACTCAGAAGTTTTATGTGGATATTCATGAAGCTAATGCTCTTTCAAAAGGCACTTCCCTCCTTCAGGAGACGAAAGCTTACATGGCAATGATCCTGCAATCTTTTCCACTGGGCAACTTTTCCCAAATACTCTTAATCCTGATGGCAATACCGCAGGATCAATATCAGCTTCTGCTATTGCAAAATTGGTAATATTCCTCTTTTATTTCTCATTGAAGGGGCTTTGCTAATGCGCATCGCGATGTCTAGGGGTTATCTGTCTCATTGAACTTGCCATCGTCTATTGCTTCCAACGTTGGGACTATGCCCGACATGTCCCTTACTGTCGAGAGTTCCCTTGTATTTTCTGCAGATAACACAAGTTTTCCGGACCAAACCTGCATGTATGTCTTAGGCAGTGCAACACATAGCACTAATATGCAGAGAGGGGGGACTGTCAATTGGGGCCGAGACTTTTTCATCAATATGTTTCACAAATACGGAGGTAAGTTAGCTTTTATGGCACAATGAATAGTTTTCCAAGCCAAGCTGAGGGAGGCAAGCTTGCAAAAGGGTTTTGCTAATGTAATCTCAGTCGCGGGCCCTCGGAATTGCTTTCCCAACCAGGCGGAGTCTGGAAACTACAAACGAGAGAACTCCGAACGCCGGTCTACTCCCACAGGCACTTACTTACCCGGCGAGAACCGTCTGATACTTTACAAAAATCTGTTTCCTAATATAGTAAAATCAGCGGCCCATGCAGCCAATGGAGCAGCAAACGGCGTTCTTGCTACTAAAAATCAGTTGTTCAATGCACTTGCGGCAGCTGTTCCCTCAAAAGCCAATGTTCTTGCAGGCCTCGACGCTGCGTCAGTAGTCTTCCAGGCAACCGGAGCATTTACATGCGAAGTTACTACAAATGAAGAGGAAAAGAACGGTTGCTGTGGATGCATTAGCATGAGGGCAATATATGGTGCCGCTGACGATCCAGATAGCGATGACAATGATAATGATCCATCGGCAATAGATGATTTCTTAGATACTGGTGATGACCCCGACGATTCATCGAAGAAGAGAGGGTTTGAAGAAATGGGCAGCAGTACCGGCTTTAATTCGACTGCAATAGTAGGGAAACGCAACATTGGGGGGATCACAACTGGCAAAAAGACGATATCTGTTTTTGGCAAGAAAGTCAGGTCCCCACAATATCCGTCCTTCCCTCAATATGAAATGATAGATCCTCCCAAGGTCGACTGGGATAGGGATTCCAAATCTTACCTTCTTGCAGTCTTAAAGTAAGTCCATTTCAATGGGAAATCATAAACATATCTTTTTGTCAATGCTAACATCTTTGTTAACATTGAATAGGTACTACCATAATGCTAGTGCTGAGTGTGACAACTGGGATGTTTTTAGATCAGATGTATACGATGAGGAATACTATGCAGAGGGACAGAAGTGTCGCACTGACTATGAAAGTATGTCCAAACATGCCTTGGGCCGCTAGATTCGATGGCTAACAATAAGTTTCCAAAGCCGAGCATGTTTTTGAGGCACAAACAATTGTTAGTGAGCCTACAAATTAGTAAAAGATACTTGATCTGACCAATGCGAACATAGGCACAATTTTTTAACGACTACACTATATCAGGCTATCTACCTTGGTTCTCAAAGTAAGGATGCCAATTGCTTTGACAAAATTTCCGTCGTCAGAAACTTACAAGCCGTGCACTCCGCAGAAGGGGAAACAACGTACGATCCGAACCACAGTGGGATTCTACCTGGGGTACAAATTATGTAACCCGGTTCAGCACCAACTGGCGAGCTCCAAGTAAGATAATTCATCCATAAAACCCTTTCCTTCGGTGAAGGTGCTAAGCTTTTTCCACCATTCAGATCCAGCTATACCGAGCCGACAAATTATCTATAGTTTCATGGACAGGCTGTTGATGGAGCTTGGTACTGGATTCGCTCGGGGTCGCGGCAATCAAGATAGACTTACAATTTTGAGTGCACGCGTGAACAACCTTAAAGGGCGTTTATTTAAAGGCAATCAAGGAGTGAGTCCCAATACGTTCTCAAAGTTTAGTGAACAGGCAAGAAAGCTAGCCTTCAAAGAGCTTGGCATGGCGTTTACGTACATGAACCTCCCGGAAGTTTCAGCCAAGTTTTGTTCATCCTATCAAGGGATGTACGACTTAATGGGCCAATTTGACAGCTGGCATGCGGAAGTAAATCCAGATGCCCAAGACCCTGCTCTACAGGCGAAATGGAAGAATTTTATTCGCGAACTTCTTGACAATATAGTTCTGCTCGGTCGCGAAAATGCCAAATCCCTATGGCAGATCGTTCGAAAGTAAGTGAATCATTTCCTGATAAATAAAGTTTGTTACGAGGAAAAAACTGACATGCTCACCCGCGCAGCGATAATAAGGACAATCTGGATGGCCAATGGAAAAATGTTGCACAGCGGGAGGCCAAAAAGCTGCGACTTACTTTCACGTGTGACAATCTCCCAACTGAGACATTTCCAGAGGTCCAATCGGAGTTTTCATTGGATCTACCAGATATTGGAATGGGCGGTACCTAAGACGGTGGAAGCCGTGGAAGGATATTCGTAACTATTTCTGTCTGGAAACACCATGCACGGAATGAGAGGATTGTAGATATGTGTTAGTTTAAACGAACAAGAAAAATTTTCCTTGGCTGATCTAATTGATCAACTCTTTTCCTATTCGGATATCTAGCAAGCTTAGTAGAAGAGCATATCCTGACCATCCGCCAAGCGATCCTTGCGCTGCCTCGTCCTTGTTCACAGCTGACTCCAATTAACACAGTAAAGCCTTCCAAGTATTTGAGATAAACTATCACAATTCTTGATCCTTCACTGTATCCTGTCTATCGGTAATCTGGCATCACAGGAGGTGGGTTGAATTCGGCCATGAGATTTCCTAGCCCTTCACTTGTAATGACTTGGTTCTGCTCATTAACCTCAATACCCTCGGCTTCAATGACAGCCCTAAGATCAGCCACTACTTCCTCGGCGTTTGTATACAACTGATCCCAGCATTTTCGTGTAATGGCTCCCGTGGGCAGACTCAGAGCAACCTCCTCTTGCTCTGGAGTGAGTGGATCCTCTGGGTTTTCAAGCACCGTCTCAATTTGGATTAGATATAAAACTGTTCCAAAAGCAAATAGATCATGCTTTGGGGTATGCCATGATTCGGGCTGGTCCTCTGAACAGTATGGGTAGTCAGACGGCAGGGCGCATGAAATTGGAGGGTCAGAATAGCAACCATCCCAATTTCCCCGCCGTGAAGCCTCGGTCAAATTACACAAAACAAGACTCAAATCACTGCGGAGCCAGAGCTTGTCCAGATAGAGTTGTGTGTGGAAAAACTCGTGCTTATGCAGGAAAGATAATGCAGCCAATAACTGCATCGCCCACCGATAACTGCGTTGTATAATATCAGCATTATTGGGCGCATCAACGGACGGTGTCGAGTCGACCGAACAAGATTTGGACAGGTCCTTGGAAATTTAAGAAGACTGAGAGAAACAAAAAGGACAATAAAAAAAAAATTGAGCAACGGGTTAAAAAAGGCCGACTTACTAAATAAAATTTGGTTTGTCTGCACCTATGGTACCAGCCGGCATCCTCGCCTTGGGATTTGCCTGGAAGAACTCGATAATTCTGCACTCGGGCATTTCAAGCCGAACCCACCCTTGTGGAGTTGTTCCAAAGTATCTAGACCTTTGTCAGAACGGCGATAGTGCTTAAAGAAACCAAAGAGGGAAAGAGACAAAAAAAGCAAAGAGAAATTTCCAAGCCAAAAGTGAAGATGAGTAAAGAAGGCATATAGTCAAACAGGCCGGCACCTGCTGTAACGGCAGCGACTTACTTTTGGAAATTTGGATGAGACGGTGGCTCCAATGTGGCTAATACACCATAGAACTTTTTGGTCTGCTCAAGTGAATCGTCCTCACGTTCGTGAAGATCATGAGTCATATCACCATTGCCATATTGGGCAGAAAATACTATCATTTCGCCCTTTTTCTCGGATGGCGCAAAATTCAAACAAAATGTCCAGAATCTTCTTGGAGGTGTGGCGCCTGGTGGCACTGCATTAAAATTGAGCTCTCGAGGACCAAATTCGGGGAAACATCGCCATTCCGCGTCAGTAGCCATATTTGCCGCGTGGATGGCTTCAGAAGAGATGGATGGCTGTCAATAGGATTGAGATATATTGAAATGGTAAAATGGAGTAGAGTGCCGCAAGGCAACAGTAAACACCGAGAAAATAGCTACTGGGGGAAGCGGCTATTTGGCCTGATGCTATCATACAGTGACGAAAACTGAGGACCCGCTGATTCTTTTAAGCCAGGCGAAAGGTCCCGGCTACGAGTCATGGCTTTGCGTACAAAATAGCTAGATACCAGGGATACCTAGCGTATAGCGAAACTAAATTAAAAGAAGCGGCTAGCGAATCGGAAGTTATTAGCTATGAATTTCGCCGAATTCCTGTACATGTCCCCGCTAATTAGTGGTGTTTTTTAACAGAGAGTCACCCCACAAGGCCGGTCCGTTTGGAGCTACATAGTCGCAGCGCTTACCTGGGTAACTAGCGTCAAATTATGGAGCCTCGTTAATCTTTTGTCGACGAAGTATCTGCGATAAAACCATGCCACTCAATGGCATTGTTACATTGATTCAAGAAATACAGCCATATTATACCTGTTATGCTTTCGGGTATGCTCTAGAATGAAATAGCGGAACAATAATCATCATCTAGCAATTTTTCTTAGGCAAAAACGCCGTCCAACACACACTTACCACTGTATTCTTGTCAGTCTACCGCATGTACCACTGTACGGTTAACTGTTAGTGGATGCTTAGCTAGGACGGTATTTTATCATGCCACACTTGTAGCACCGCGCATTCTTGGCAGTGGGGCAATCGGAAGTCAATACCTTTGTACAGTTAAGCGTCACTAACGAACCCTCTAATTATGCATTCTGATGAGCAAATAACAATTTCAAAAGCCTTCTGGGATTTGTTAGAGACACAGCCAAACCCACCGTGTCTTACCTTATAGATAATTAGTTGTGCGAGAATTACAAACACAAATATGGTTGGAAGAACGTACCATGAAGCAATGACTGCCTGCTGCTGTTACTGCCAGTGTCGCTGTCGCTGTCGCTGTCGGTGACCATACCTTTAGTGGCACTGTAAGGTGCCTCAGTATATGTTGCGCACCAATAGTCATATGCGTACGCTCCGTAGGGGCTCTCCACCTCCACTGCCGTCATGCTCTGACCGTAAGAGGGCGAAAAATTATTGGGTATATTGTGGGCATTGGGACTATAGGGTATTTACAGCAGATATTTCTCGATGGGATTTTTTTGGGATGTATTCCAAGGCCCTATCTACTCAAATCAAATCATGCAATTCAGCTCGTTGTCGGTATTTACTATTGCTCATAAGCGCTTGCGCCTACACTTTCAGCCTTTCTCATGGTCGCAATTTTAGCCGCGTTCGGCAGATATGACGTGTACCTCTGTATTCTTGTACAATCTGCGCAGATAATCAAGTGAACAGCTAGTTGTAATGTTATCAATGGTCTATCGAAGCGTCTCGCAGCTCTTCTGGCCTGTTCATTGTTTATAGTCTTATGCGCTGATCTGACCATCCCATATACTGATCTAATTTCGGGCATAATTTTGTATTTGCTTTACCTCAATCAGTTATCCTACGGTACTTTGCATTGTGTTCGCTATGGTCTATAGTCTTTCCATTAATTCTCCTCGTGACCCGTATTATTATCGCCCAAGGACTGGCGACTACTTGCATAGGAAAATAAAACTTGAACAATAAAATAATAATAAAAGTCTAGCATTGCAACTTTTTTGGAGCGATCTTCGCGGGGTTCCATTTGCGACTCAGAGGAACATTCTCATCTTATCATGATTCCCCCTGCAGCCGAGATGAGAATAATAATAATGCAAGACATACATGCCAAGCATAATAAGCGAGCACAACTCCCAGGACCAATGACGCCCTTCCGCGATAAGGTCCGGCGAGCTCCCTTTCAACATCGGAATCCGCTGATCATCAACTGGGAACAGAGGATCAATTCACTTGATCAATCACTCCGATAAACTTTCTCACTATTGAAAGATGGCGACCACATCCAGAGCGCCCCGCCTTCAAGGCAAAAATGCTATCATCACTGGAGCCGCAGGGTACGTACTCGTCACATTCAACTTGACCTGATGTAAAATGCATAATTCTTCCAAATGCAATCATCCGCTTTACGTGCCTTGATATGCCATTCAATACTCTGAAATCTTGCGTCCTATACTTGCTTCGTTATATCGATTGGCTTCAAATTTCTTCTAGATCTCATGGCTTTTTATCTTCTATGCTTTGCTCAGATTTTGATCGATCAAGTACCTCAAACATGTATCGTTCCTATGTTGACATTAGCTCGTCAGTGGTATCGGTTTCGAGACGACTGTGCTCTTTGTACGTGAGGGCGCCTCAGTCTTGATGACCGACATCTCCGCCAAGGCATTGGAGGCGGCCATTAAGAAGGTCAAGCAATTGTTGCCTGATGCTACCTCCAAGGTTGAAACCATGGTCTGCGACGTCTCCAAGGAAGAGAGCGTGGCTGCTGCAGTTGCCCACCTTGACGCCTGGGGCGGCCTTGACATCATATTCAACAATGCCGGTATCATGCACGCTGACGACGCGGATGCCATTGCCACGGAGGAGAAGATCTGGGAACTCACTCAGCGCATCAACGTCAAGGGTGTATGGTATGGATGTAAGCATGCCGTGCTCAGCTTACGCAAGCACAAGAAGACAAAGGGCAGCATCATCAACACAGCCAGTGTTGTTGCATTAGTCGGCAGCGCTACGCCTCAGCTTGCATACACTGCCAGCAAGGGCGCTGTCCTCGCCATGACCCGCGAGCTTGCTATTGTGCACGCTCGGGAAGGTTTGTATTGTATATCAGATTTCCACATATGATATGGGTGTGCTAAGTTAAAACTAGGTTTCCGCTTTAATTCACTTTGCCCTGCGCCTCTCAAGTAAGCAATCTTTTGAAATTTCATCTTATCATTCGTTGATCACCGTATTAATTTTGGCGTTCAGCACTCCATTGCTCCAGGACTGGCTTGGCGATGACATTCCCAAGCGCCACCGGCGTGAGGTTCACTTTCCCACCGGTCGCTTTGGTGAGGCCATCGAGCAGGCACATGCTGTACTGTTCCTTGCCAGCGACGAAAGCTCTTTCGTCAACGGAAGCGATTTTGTCGTCGACGGCGGCATGTCGAAGGTTTGACTTCCAAATACACCCTCAAAGTGACACTAACGATATGTGCTAATTATAATTCAGGCCTACGTTACCCCCGAAGGTCCGGCGACGAAGGCACCAGTCAACTTTAGCAAGTTGTAAACTAGTAAGGTGTTAATGTTCGGGATATGCCCGAAACCTTTTGAGTTCATAGACCTCGTTTTGAGGCCGTCTTATTGTTCCTGGGAAATACCATCTACATTTACTATCAAAGGATTCATTTCGAAATGCTCCATCTTTCAGCACCAAAAATGCATGTGACTGGTGATCTCATTAGCTTATGGTATCTACGATGTGATATCAGAAGGAAACGGCTGATTAGTGCAGGACTACTACTCGAACTTACTCTATTTTATTCGGAAGAAAATTGTGAGCAAACAGCGAAGGTTTTACTGCTTTTTCTTCATCTTCCAGCTTGTCTTGCGTGGTACATTCTCTCTGCCCACTTTCTGCTGGCTTCGACTCGCTCGGGCGTGGCATATCTACATCTTAACGAACCGCAGCAGCAAAGCTTCTGACTGTCGAAATAAAACGGACCATAGTCGATGGTGATCTCCTCGAAAATGTCGATTTCCCTGATGGATTTAACAAGAGTCTTACGGTGTTGGCCAACAATAACAGTTTCAAAAACCGAATTTGGTTCGCAGGAATGGTTGATGTACCTTGTCCAGTTTCCCTTGATGGCCGAACTTATCATTCCTACCTGTGCAACTCTGCGAGAATCGAAGATACTCATCCCATACACTTCGTCTTGAACGTTGGCATGAACGGGTAAGATTTCACCAATGTACTCACCCAGAACGGCATTGTTTGCGATCCTCTCGAGAGCGCGGACGCCATTACCTTTATGAGGATATTCTGTAATCTCAACGAGCGGTTGGGCCATGGGCTTCTCGTGGCAAGCGCAGATGGTGGTACAGCATACGGAGCAGAGGTCGTCAAAGTTTCGAAGTGTCGGATCGCGTGGATACGGCCATTGTAGTGGCCAGTTTCGTGGTCTCCCGAGTATGCCAAAGGCGTTGGGATTATAGATGCACCTGTCAATGTTAATTTGCAACTGTCCTTGGTATTGAAGTCGTCTTGCTGGGCCGATCAGTGGAACCGTCCAGTGATGAGGGTGGTCTACGGGGATATGGCCGACGCTACCCGAGCAAAGTCCAGGAGGGAGTAGAATATCCCATCTGAGCCCTCTTACCTTGGCAAACACTTCGATGCTTCGGAAGTTCGCTTTGATGCACTCGCCAACTGCCTGCCACTGGGTTTGATCAAGCAATTTGGTGGCTTCGCGAAATGCACCCGAGGTTGCGAGAATACTAAGCATCATCCATCCGCATGAAGAAGCGACCTCGCTGTAACGAGTGCGAGACAAATATTCCCTAGCTGCAAGGTTTTCAACATGCTGATATACATTTGTGTTAGAGCAAAGAGGCTGCATACTTTCGAGGGTTGCTTTGCTCATTGCGCCCTGGGCGAGTTCGTTTATAAGTGTCGTTTCTTCGCCTCTCTGAATGCATTCTAACCAGATGCGTGTCTTCTCGATGACCGCTGCCGCTTCGTAAAAGTGGATGAGAATTCCACTTTGAATTGAAGGGGATAGCAGGCCGGCCAACGATGAGGTGTTATTAGGGGGTTTTCCTGAGGTAGAAATAAATTGAACAAGGGAGGGGTTCTTTTGCAGAGTGTCAATAGCATTTAGCATCAAGCCTGGGGTAGAAGAGTCGCTAATATCTCTATATATCTGGGCCATGATCTGATGCGTACTGTTCTGCATAATGAGATTATTCTGGGTGTGGAAGATCTGGAGTGTGGTGTTCATGGTAGGCAAAGGGTTGATTGAGGCACTGGGGATGATCCCCGAACCTAGCAGATTTCTTGGACGAAAGATCCAATCGAACATTTTTGACGGAAAAGATTTTATAAGCACTGGTAACATGCAGGAATATGGTCGTTCAGAGAAGGGATGATGAGGTGTGCTTGTGCGGGTTTCAAGAAAAATCTCGATGAATGGAGATGGGCAGCAGATGGATGGCATTTTGCATCTGATATAGATATTACGAACAGACAAGGACTGGGTATGTATTGGAATCATGTTTGAATTGACAAGTGCAGAATAAGAACTGAACTGTGATAATATTGTGCAATGAACCCTGACGATAAACCGTGAAAAAAAAGGGTCCTACTAGTGAACAATGGCGGAACAACCTACGGAACATACCAAAGCCTCAATCATTCTTTGACAAATTTCCGACTCCCCCCAAAAGAGGAACAGGACCTAAACACGTCAGTTATATCTTCCAAGGTAATGAACAGATTCCATCAGCTACAGCACAGAATCTGGTCAAGTGATGAAAAGGACGACAAGAGAAGTCGGAAGAATGTGGTCCAAGAAAGGCCAAGTATCGAGGAGGTTCGGCTATTGTCGCTCCCCAACCTCGGGGGAATTTCCCCAGCTAAGACTAATATGACCCTGTTACCCTGACCTGTAGCTCCCGCCGTCCCCCGCACCCTTTGGCTCTACCTCCCGCTTTACCCCAAAGTCGCTATAATTTGCATTAACCACTCCATCATCGTCTTCGTTTCTCTGGCAAGTTCTGAAAAATCCTGGACCAGATTTGCAATACCTGTTTCTCTTGTTTCTCCGGATTTGGCCTTGATAATCAACTCGTGGCTTAGTTTTGCTTCCATCAATTATATATAATTCCACTTGAGCCCATTGGCAGTCGGAAGGCTATTCTCGGTAATTCCTGGGAAGCTAACCAACACCATGGCTTCGAGCCGATTGCTTTACCGCTCCACGTCTAAATTCCTTAGACAAAACCCCCGAGTTTGGTCGAGTCGAATTCTACCAATCTCATATTCTATAAGCTCAAATTTTGGAGCAGTGGCCAAGAAAGCACCCATCGCTCGTTTCTCGACCATGCCATCATTACAGTCGGCGTCTGCACCGCCTGCTCCAGGTTCAGCTGTCTACGACTCGGAACTGACGGACATTGCAAATTATGTGCATAATTATAAGATTGATTCCGATCTTGCTGTGCGTATTTTAGTCTTAATCATGGTTGAGACCAGTTTTGTTGAGATACTAATATCGAAGTCAACAATTTAGTATGATACCGCACGTTTCGTGTTCCTAGATACCCTAGGCTGCGGCTTAGCAGCGCTCAACTTCCCACAATGCACAAAGCTACTTGGTCCCATTGTTGAGGGCACGACCGTTCCCAATGGCACCCGGGTGCCTGGCACACCATATCAGCTCGACCCTGTTCGCGGAGCTTTCAATATCGGCGCAATGATTCGGTGGCTCGACTACAACGACTGCTGGCTCGCCGCGGAATGGGGTCATCCTTCGGATAACCTTGGCGGAATTCTTGCGGTAGCTGATTGGATCTCACGCACAAACCGCGCCGGGAAGAAGCTTGCCAATGGCAAAGTTCTCAAGGTCAAGGACGTCTTGGAGGGCATGATCAAGGCACACGAGATTCAAGGATGCCTGGCTTTGGAAAACTCGTTTAATAAAGTTGGCCTTGACCATGTAGTCTTGGTCAAGGTTGCCACTGCTGCTGTCGTGTCCAAGATGCTGGGTCTCTCAGAGCAACAGACTGCGGATGTGGTCTCTCAGGCCTGGTGCGATGGTCAGAGCATGCGCACCTACCGACACTCTCCGAATACAATGTCGCGAAAGTCGTGGGCTGCAGGCGATGCATGCGAGCGCGCTGTCAATTTGGCTCTCAAAGTCATGGCTGGCGAAGGCGGCATGCCGAGCGTCCTGTCCGCGCCAGTCTGGGGCTTCTACGACGTCAATTTTAATGGCCAAAAGTTTAGATTTCAGAGACCCTATGGCAGCTATGTCATGGAAAATGTATTGTTCAAAGTGTCGTATCCGGGTGAGTACATTATTCAACCTACTTCAACACGTACCAAATATTGACCTTGAGAATATAGCCGAATTCCATTCCCAAACTGCCATTGAAGCAGCAAAGATTATATACGATAAACTACAAAAGATGGGCAAGTCGGCCCAAGACATCAAGAGTGTCACTATCCGTACGCATGAGGCATGTGTGCGTATCATTGACAAGCAATTGAAGCCGCTGGACAATTTCGCCGACCGTGACCACTGTATTCAGGTAGGTTCTCCGATGAACTCTGGAATTTTAGGAGATTGCTAATTGTCTATAGTATATGGTTGCGACTATGCTTGTGTTCAACCGTCTTGAAGCAACGGACTACACTGACGGCAGCGAGGCTGCTACATCGCCCCTTCTTGAGGATCTTCGCAAGCGTATCCAGTGTGTTGAGGATCCGCAGTTCACCCAAGACTACCACGACCCCAACCTTCGAACGATTGCCAACGCTCTCACCGTGACATTAAATGACGGACAAACACTGGATGAAGTATCAGTAGAAGCGCCTCTTGGACACAAGCTCCGTAGAGTGGAGGCGAAGCCGGAGATTTTGGCCAAGTACAAGCGGCACCTGGAGCCACATTATTCGCCAGAGAGGGTAAGGGAGCTGATTGATTTGGGCAATGATGCAAAGAGACTCGAAGAGATGGATGTAGACCAATATGTAGATCTCTACGTGAAGAATTAGGAGGATTGGGAAGTTTTTTGGGTATCGTCGTTCAGACGCAATATTTTCCCTCTGTGAGACTCGTCAATAATCAGTCCTTAGATTGAAGAATTAGATGAATTTGGTCAAAACACACGTACATATATGTCGCCTTCGAAGTAGTATATATAAAGAATCAGATGGGATATTATATACTACGAGATGATCTTTGTCTTCTTTACGAAAGGGGGCAAAAAAACAAGAATAAAATAAAAATAACGTGAGTAGCAAAAGAGTTCGGATGCCCCGTTCTTCTCATTCGAAGAACGGTTAAGGCATCCTACATCTCCACCCCTTCCCCGGTGCGGCCTCATCTAGGGGCGCCCCTCAGGCAGTGGGAATAAATTCCCAGCTGCGATTGTGGCTACACCCCGACTCGAACTCACCCCGTGAAATTCCAGAACGTTGACAGAGAGGTTTTACCCAACTCGGCCACCGTCCCTTCTGGTACATTTGGGTAGCAATTAACTTCATATTTATGTTTGCTTGTCAGTGAATGATAATGGTAATGCCGGGCTAGCGAATCCGGAGCTTTAGAGCGTATACCCGTGCAGACACAATATGGCAGAAACGGTATACAAAGGTACCTTTAATACTTCTAAGAGAGAGAGAATAAGAGCTCCCCGCAATTAGAATGAAAAGCATCTGGGTAAATGTCTACTGCATTACTTCTAAGGTCCTATTACTTCCAAGGTCCTAGTGCACGCATCATGATACTCATGGTCCGCAAGGTTATGATATTTCCTAATTAGGTAATCCTCGATGGGCCGCTCGGAGTTTTGGCCGCGGCGCACTCCGTAGAAATCACCGATTACGTCAACGCAGGGGTCAATCCCCACTTGGGTTTACAGAGTACATCAACATTGAATTTGTCCCCGTTGCCCCTCGCCTGGCTGGCCCCTCTCTAAAGCACAGAACTTCTCAGAAACTGTCGAGTCATTGAGTTGGAGTTCTTTCACGAAAATATCATTTTTTCAATATATCTGGTACGTTCCTCTTCCTTTTCTTTTGTCCTAAAGCGCTGTTTCTCCGATTGTGCAAGACTTTGAAGCTTACCTCTGGCGAATCTAGAAGCTAGGTTCGAAAATCAGACCACCCTCGACACTAGAATAAATCATTGACATTTCCCTCCGAAGGCTTGGATAAACGCTATTAAGATGTCTCAGCACAGGTAAGGTTCCTCTTTTCCCCCTCGGAGCGTGAAGAGCATTGGTCGGTTTAGCCGCGGACAAAAGAAATGCACTCGACGTCGTGGTTGTCCAAGATGTGCGACTGAATAAAGAGAGAATCATGAGAATAATGGGAATCATGAGATAATGAGAATAATTAGAATAATGAGAATCATGGGAATAATGAAAGTAATGAAAGCTAACACCAAGCTAGTGCCGCCTGCTGTTCGATCCCGCCCGTTATTGTCGAGGGCTATGAGCCCAAGGGCCAATACATTACTATCGATGGCATGAAGACTTGTATGTTCTGAGAAGCTTGATTATTTTCTTGGGTGTAACTCTGTACGGAAACGAATGCTTACACGTACAGATGTCACTGGTCCTGCGGACGCGAAGAAGGCTATTCTTGTCATCTTTGACATTTTCGGATTCTACCCTCAGACCCTCCAGGGTGCAGACATTCTGGCCAACTCCGACAAAGATGCCAAGTACAAGGTCTTTGTGCCGGACTGGTTCGAGGGCAAGCCCGCAGACATTTCCTGGTACCCTCCCGACACCAAGGAGAAGGGCGAGAAGCTCGGAAACTTCTTCTCGACGACTGGTGCTCCCCCGAAGACGATCCAGCGCGTTCCCAAAGTCGTGGAGGAACTGAAATCACAAAACTCTGGCGTTGACTCTTGGGGTCTGCTCGGCTTCTGCTGGGGTGGAAAGGTACGCAATAGTCCGTGTCTACCAAGTACTGGCGGTCCGAAGATAAAGATTCTGGAAGGATCAACTTGAGGATAATTTGAGGATATTCAAGACTGACTATGGCTTTGATTTATAGGTTACTACTCTTTCCAGCACCTCTGGCAGTGTATTCAAGGCCGCGGCTATTGCTCACCCGGCTATGGTCGACCCCAACGATGCCCCTAACGTTGCCATTCCATTTGCGTTCCTCGCATCCAAGGACGAGGACCCGCAAGCAGTTGCCCAATTCAAGGAGAACTTGAAGGTGAAGAACTACGTTGAGACGTTCCCAGACCAAATCCACGGCTGGATGGCCGCCAGGTAAGGTTACCTGTATTATTGAGCGTGTTACTGGTCAATGTATTAACTGTCGTTAGATCAAACCTCAAGGACCCCAAGGTCAAGGCCGAGTATGAGCGTGGCTACAAGACCGTTCTCACCTTCTTCCACGACAACCTGTGAATATACAGAAGTCATGATTAATGAGCTAGATGATCAGCCGTCAGGCTTAAATAAACATGTTTTAAACCATGGGTCAAAATAAAAGGATAATGATCATATATCAAGTTCAATTACCAGTGATATTCAGTCCATGTTTACACGTAAATTTAATTACAGTAGACACAGACCGGGAATCGATTCGTCAAATTTATTTTATTTGTTGCATTCAAATGTAGAATATTCGCTATGACAATTCTCATGACTTTGCTGGTCTAAAGCATTATGCTCCGCCCTCGCGTCTTTGTCCGACCTACATTGCAATTGCGTGTTAGCTTATCCATTTTTATTCTCCTTTTGTCCTCTTGTCCTTTTCTCCTTTTGTCCTCTTGTCCTTTCCTCCTTCCGTTCTTCTTTTTTTTCTTCTTTTTTCTTTTCTCATTATATTTTTTTACCGTCTGGTGATTATACCAAAGGAGGGAGACTAGTATAAGACGAAGGACAAGACGAAGATGTAGAGCAAGGGGAAAAGGAGGAGGACGGGAAGGGAAAAGCAAAGGGAGCTAAAGGGACTTACAAAAAACCCTAATCCAAAACTCTCCGTGGTAAAAGTAATTTTCGATCCCTTGGGGAAATAAAACACGTCTCCCCGCGTCGCGTGCACCTTCTGCCCCGTCTCGTCCGAAATGTCAAACTCGCCGTCCACGATAATCTTCATCTCGTGGTACGTGTATTCGTAGACGAGCGGCGTGCCTTTTTCCAGCCGGTAGAAGCCTGCTGAGATGGGCTTCTCGGGGTCGTTTTCTTGGCTGAGGCAGTGTTAGCTTATTATCCCTTGTCTTATTTTGTTTTGTTGTTTCATTTTATTTATGTTATTGAATAGGTTTTATTGAATTTGTTTCGGGGAGGTTCTTTTCTTTGGTTGGGAAGAGGAGGAGGAGGAGGTGGTGGTGGTGGAGAGAAGAAACAGCGCAAGGGAATAAGGGAATAAAGGAATAAAGGAATACCTGGTAGCAACGTCGCCGAGGTAGGCATTCTCGTTGGCAATCAACGGGGGCTTGAATTCCGTCTGGGCGCTGCGGTGGTACTGGAAGGCCATTATATCCGTGTGTCGTCCTGTATGTTTATGTTTTGTTTGTGGGTTTTAAGTATATGTAGGTGTAGGCGCAGTGTAACCGTAGGATAATGCACAATGCACAATGCAAGCACCGGGAAAAGTATGTGAAGAGTAAAAGCTATCTCGACCTCGAAGGGAAGGGAGTAAGGAGTATATATATTTACATCTATATCTATGTCTGTCTATTTGATTGCGTCTAGGGTATACCGTATACAGGAGATAAAAGGAAGGGAAAGGATAGGAAAGGAAATGTACTACAAACTAGGAAACCTGTGCAAAAACGAGAAGGGTAAAAAAATTGTGGAGATGGATAACCCATCGAGTTACTATGTACAGAATCTCTTCGGTGTCCGATCACATACCTGCATGTACCATAGGTAGGTAATTGACATGATACAGGTATTGTCCCCGTACGGCAAGGCCAAGTATGGTCATCTTTGGCAGTTCAGAGCGTAGATGAGAAATGTTTACACTTGCAAGTTGCCCCTCAATCCCTCCACCCTCGGAGGCGTCGAGGGGTACTATACGATAAGACTGATAGGACGATAGGACGACAGGACCCGAGACCCTCAAAGGAACTTTTTGCTTAATGGGGTATAGCCCGTCTATCCCGAGCACATCAAAGCTGTGGTTATTTGGTAGAAGAGGGAAACGTAGGGTAATACTGAGTGAAGGATTAAGTACCTTTGTACCTTGGCAGATTGGGACGGTTGGAGAGCTGCAGACTGCAGGCAACGCAGCAGGGCAGGCTGCAAACGGATAAACAGGCACGGGGTGTCGGCAAGCGAGTGGATAAAGATAGGAACGAGGAACCCTGAACGAGATAAGGAATGGTAAAGTTAACTGGTTTCGGACATGGGTTCCTTTGTCTCGTATGCAGTACGTACGTATAGTGTACAGAGGTACTGCGTGTCAAGAGCGCTGAGCACGTCATGTCGGTATGCACGAAAGAGTGAAAGCAAGTGATGGATGATTATGTATGTATAAGATCTGTTTCGATGAGGTTCACAGGTCACTGAAGAGATACGAAGCATAAGAAGAGATCAGATACGATGATGAAGAATTACAAGAAACTGTTGAAGAGATCAAGGCATCAAGGAACTGAGAGATCAAGATGAGAATGATGCCATTGGTATAAATCTAATGATTATGGACATCTAATGCGTAGAAAAGTAAGAACAGAAACACCGGATGCCTCCCATAAATAAAACCATCGCTCCTCAGAATACATTCGTCCAGATATATGCGTGACATCGTCATTACAATCAGAAAAACAAAACAGTACAAATAACAAGGTCAATCCAATGACCTATTTATAAGCTTGAAATGCTTAGGCCTCAGCCTCAGTCTTGGGCTCGACATGCTCGACGTGCTCGTTGGAGCCCGCGTCAGCCTCTCTGCGCTTGGCAGTTGCACCACTGGCGTGAGCAATCTCAGTAAAGGTGATGGTGGGCTTCCAGCCAAGAGACTTGCGAGCGGACGAGACCTCATTGTAGAGCTCGTCAACCTCCTCAAGAGAGAGGTTCTTGGTCTCGTAAATCAAAAAGTAGACGAAGCCAATGCAGATGAAGCAGCAGCCGAACCAGATGAAGAAGATCTTGGACTGCAGGTTGGCGTTGCCGGGACCCCAGTTGACCAGGTAAGGAGTAGAGTAGGCAATGGCCCAGTTGAGCAGCCAGTTGGTGGCAGTGGTCATGGAGAGCGACTTGGCGCGGACCTTGAGCGGGAAGATTTCACCAGTGACGACCCAGGCAATGGGACCCCAAGAGGCGGCGAAGAAGAAGATGTAGATGCAAATGAATGCAATGGCGGCCTTTTGCGCGGGCAGGTTGTGCACGATGATGTTGCCCATGGAGTCCTGGGAGGTGGTGGTGGTACCGAGGACAGCGACAATGAGCTGAGAGACGGCCATACCGACGGCACCCCAGAAGAGGACAGGGCGACGACCCCACTTGTCAATGGCGTACAGACCGGGGAAAGTAGAGGCAGTGTTGACGCAGTTGGTGATCAAGCTGATGACAAACGAGTTGTGGAAGCCAGAGTTCTTGAAGAACTGAGTGCCGTAGTAGAAGATGAAGTTGATACCAGTGAGCTGCTGGAGACCCTGAAGACAGCATCCAGTGATAAGACGCTTGAGCAGGTTGCCCTTGAAGCAGTCGAGGTAGGTGGCCTTGCCAAGGCTCATCTCGTAGTCGTGGTTGGCGCGGATCTCGGCGAGTTCCTCAACAACGGCAGGGTGGTCGACAGGGAGTCGGCGAAGGCGGGAGAGCGACTTGAGAGCAGCGGCAGTCTTGTCGCGCTTGATCAGGTAGCGAGGAGTCTCGGGAAGCAGGAGCATACCGCTGACCAGAACAATGGCCCAGGCGAACTGCACGGCGATGGGGATACGGTATGAGCCGCTGTCATCGCGGTTCTTGGTGGCGTTGTTGACAATCGAGGCAAGCAACAGACCAATGGTGATGGCGAGCTGGTACGAGCCGACAATGACACCACGGATCCATTTGGGCGATGTCTCAGACTGGTAGAGAGGAACTGAATTATTTGTTAGCAATCGTTTCCAGGATTGGCCACGGAGGAAAACTTACTCAATGCAGAGATGAGACCGACACCGAAACCGGCGAAGAAACGACCGGCAACGAACATGGGGATAGCACTAGAGGCAGTTTGCAGGATGACACCAAAGGCGAAGACACAGCTCGAAGCAATGATGGCAAGACGACGACCGATAGCGTCACCCAGGTAGGCAGCGCCAAGAGCACCAAAGAAGGTACCAGCGGAGAGAATGGAGACAATCTCAGCTTGCTGAGATGCCGTCACAGAGGGGGCACCAGTGCTGTCGACGTGACCCGTGGAGAATTGCTTTCGCCAGTAGGTCATGGCCAGGATACCACCAATGGTACCCGTATCATATCCGAAGAGCACACCACCAAAGGCAACGAACATGCCAATGACGATGGCGGGCCAAGACTTGCCCGCCACGTCTGCGGGTTTCTTGAGCATGAGACCCATTGTGAAGAGTGAGGTAGGGTCCAATCAGTTAGGAGTGAGGGAGGACTGATCTGAGATTGATGGAGAAGAAAAAGGAAGAAAGGTGAGAGAGGGGTTCAAAGGGCGATATATGAATCTCGAATGGCTGATTGATTGATTGATGTAGATGATGATGAGAATGACTTCCGAACCCGGGGAGGAACGGTGTTCTTTATACTCCATGACGATTGACGCTTTTGCCTCTCGACTTGTACAGATTCTACCTCCAATGCCCGACTGCGGCCGGAAAGAGAATCGTTCAGCGTCTGGCCATGATCAGCTGTGGGCCGCGTCCCCCGTGGGGAAGGGGACTGGACCCATGACTGTTAGGTCTCCCCACAAGGACAACTCTCTAAAGTGGGCCTTCGTACATGAGATTCCTCCATTTTCCAGCTCTCGCTCTTTCTCTCTCGCGCGTGCGTTGGAACGAACTGGCGACCGGCGCTGTCGGACCCACATTATTCCAGCCGGGATCCGCCAGCAAAAGCTGGAGTAACTGGTACAGTCATCATTGGACACAATTGGGAGACCTGGGGGTGGGGAGGGTGGATGGAGAGACGTTGAGCGGCCAGTGCAGAATTAGATTGTACGCCGGAGGCGGCGATGGGCTCTGGACTTGGGTTCGTTCTCGGGCTGGTCTGCCCTAGAGGGAGGTTTACTACCCCTGTACCTGTCCAAGTCCCCATCCAGGCGACTTGTCATTGGCTTTGACGGCTCGAGCTAAAGGCATCCAGGTGCAATTAGAACAGGGGATGGCCAATGATGACGGCGTATATTTGACCGAAACTAATGACAGTCACGCCGGGCCTTGACTGTCTTGGGGTTAAATCAACCTGTCGCTTACCGTGTCCGGCGGGTTCCAGTGTCGCCCAGTGTCGAGTCGAACCGCGAAAGCGACCCGAACGCGAATAACAGTCATCAACAAAGGAGGCCAAGTGGGTCTCAATTGCTCTAGATGGGTCAAGATGCTCGTGCAAAGCCCAACCTGGATCCATGTGGATATCCACTGAGCACTGTTTCAATTGGATCGAGCGCCAGAAAAGTGGGCCAATTCAGCAGCGAAATTATACTACCCCGTGGGGATAATTGCAAATCTACAAGGACGAACCCCATGCAGTACAGTACAGCCCATCTGGCATATGAAATCTTTACGAAGCAGCGCAGACATCTACTCCACATGCATGTACACTACTCGGCCTCATCTCCGATCTCAACTGCTAATATTGTGGGCCTATTGTGGGCCAGTCTTTACCCAGAAATCAGGATCCGGGGTACAGAGTACTTGTGGGGCGAGTCACGGCCACATGATTTCCACGCGTGCTCTTTTTCTCCAGCATCTTCTATTGAAAGGAAAAAGAGACAAAAAAAATCTGTTCATTGTTATGTTCTATTGTTAAGCAGGCTAGCAAATCATGAGCCGCTCGTCTCCAGCAATGCTCGGGCCAGGTACGGAAGTGTACCTTGACGCAGGCCACCATCATCTCATTATTGTTCTGATCACGATCATTCAACGTATCGCCCATTGTCCTATGAGAGCGGCGCCTCCCCCCCACCACCAACCGGTGGGGTCCGCCGTCTGGAGAACGAGGAATCAGAGCGGTCTGCTAAGTGCTGGGGTTTCCCCGCACACGCGCAATAAGTTTCATCTTGAACTAATTTCGCTTCTCATTTGTTGATTCAAACCCATGTGTGGTATGTGCTGTTGCAAAACGTCCTGATATGACGATAATGATGCCATTATTATTTCAAGCTCGCAGTGCATATGGTTTTCACATTCGTTATGATGAAAGAAGACTCTTGCGCACATGCCCATGGAGTCTACTCGTTGCCCTACATGGCTGGTCCTAAAGGGAGATTTTCCTTTCAATTGCCCCTCCTTCAATTCTTGTTGAGGTCGAGCGAGAGCGAAAAAGGCACTTCCCGCTCCCTCATCTTCGCCCCAGGGCGTAGGGACGGGACGATGGGGAACGGGGCGCCAGCGCCCCCCTCGGCAGCGTGTGGCCGGCGGCGCTCGATAGTCATGTTTGTCACGTAATCTTCGAGACAGGCACCGAACATCAGACACCGGGCACCAGGTCACCGTATTCAATAAGCTAGTGGAAATGCGGCAAAGCTGCCTCTGATGACCTTGGCAGTCAACCAAAACGCCACATGGGAAGGGAAAAAAAAGATATTGCCCAACCTAGCGTGATCACCTTCGTTTTCATATTAGGAACGAAGCACTATTGCCATCTTGTTCATGCTACTCGTAACAAGCACAACAACTAACCCGTTAGAGGACGATAGGCCGAAAATACGGCCCAAAGAACTTGCGAGTCATGCTTTGGTTCGCCATTGTTCACATTTTGTCAGATTGAAAGCGTGCCGCGGTTGTCTGATCGAGTCTCTCCACCGATCACTAAACAGAATTTATTCGCGCATAGAAACTTGCTTGACTGATTTGGCTGACATCAAGACCCGCGCGGATAGCCTAGCAGTCCGGCCATTGACGAGTCGAATCCACTTTCGACCGTCTGCTTGGCAATCACCAGTTCTCTTGTGGATCTTTGTGGGGATCGCCACGTTCCAGTCTGGGATACTGGTATAGTGCATCTGGGGTATCTGGGGAAATTAACTACAGTTTATGGGGTAGGATATACTCCGCAATCCCCAGATTTTTCTTCTTTTTTGCATTTAGCTTTTTCTCGCCACCTTTTTTGCTTTTTCTTGTTTGACAATTTTATGCATTCATTCCTTTTTCCCGCATTTGTACGCCATCGTCTTTGACTGTTTTCCATGTCCTTTAGTTCTGCTTTTGAGGATTGAATTACCAATTATTATGCCAAATGCTGCTCATAGAACAGTCTTGTGCTCAATTGGCTTAGGGATGATATACTATTTATATGCATGGCGTTTTGATGCACGTTTTATTTATCAACTTTTGGTCCTGCATATTCGATGACTTACCCTCCTCGTCTTGCTCATTCTCTTCCTCTCTGTCCTCTCTTTCCCCTGTCTGTTGCTCATTCTTTCCCCTGACAAGCTTTCCCCCTCCCCTGCAGCACCCGCAACTTACCGCACCAGCGGCGCTCCAACGCCTGGGCCAGAGTCGCAGACTAAGGAATTGCGACAATAAGCTCACCCCGGCACCCCGTGGAAGATACCGCAGCCCCGTGGCTGCTGCAGTTGAGCGTCTTGCTGATACTTGCACGCGGTCTGTGGCCTGTGGCCTGTGCTCTGTCCGCTGTCCTCTGCCGCTGCCATTTGCGTCTCTGGGAAGAAGACCTTTGCCGGATTCGGACCCCGCATTATATGGAGAGAAGGATGGGGAGGGGAGCGGCCCGGTGCGCTGTTCAGCGCATTTCCCAACACTTTATTGCAATTGCGAGCTAACATTAGCAGATGACCCAGATGACACCATGAATCACTCCATATAGAGAAGTATTTTGTTCAGTTTTACTACATTACCAACCGTTATACTCGATCTGGAAGGCCGTCTTTCTCTTGGCATCTTTCTTCCCCTCTGGTTATTGTTCTTCTTCCCCTCTGGTTATTGTCCTTCTTCTCCTTCTGACTACAGTCCTTCTTCTACCTTTTCGGGTTCTTGAAGGCCCCCCATGCACCAGAGGAGAACCAGTAACACAAGCACGTGTTGGACCCTTGGTCTCTCGGCAATGCAGCATGCAGGATGCATTATGCATCTATCGTCCCTTGTCTTGAAGCTATTGACCTGTCCTTTATAACACAGTTACACTTTTACTATGCTACATTTTCCCTATCCAGACTATTCTTTTCCCCTCTCGTCTTTTCGCTTTTCTATTGCTCCTTCTATCCTCGCCTCCTCAATAGCCGCCAGGCCCTTGGAGAGAGGGGCACAGAACAGTTCCGCCACGCTGCCACGCACAATAGCCGCTATGACCACCACTGCAAGACACAGTCACACAACATAAGCCAGATATGTTAGATCCCAACTCCAACTCCATCTTTCGCGTCCACCTTGCCCGGACCACTGCACGGACAAATACGAGAAACTGACAAGGACCCTTGAAAGCATAACGACAAGCTTCACACTCCTGCATCCTAATGCTCGTTTCTTTTTGCCTCCTTTTCCCCTTCCCCAATCCATGTCCCCCCTTCAGCAGTGTGTTGTTGAGTATAAAGGCTTTTTTTTTTTAGCTTTAGCACACTCTGTTGACAATAGTACTATTACACTGACACTTTTCTTTTACCGCACTCTTTGACTCTCTTTTGACCTCTTTGTTTAGCCATCATCGTACGTTCGTACCTCCTCTTTCACTTCTCGTCACCTCAAAACCATTTCCCTCTCGGCGCCAGTCAAAAATATGCATTTGCCTCTACCCCTGCTGCCCCGCAACGATTTTCCGGGCCAGCGGATTAATCGTTCCCAGTGTATCCTCTTTCAGCGTTGCGGATTGACTACTGTATCCCCCCTCCCCGGGGTCCCGGTCAATGCATATATCGGACCTTGCATCTGCGCAGAAAATGGTACTATGTACTGTATAGCGCCATGCACAGAGCACGGGGACTAGCGGCATATTGCCAATTGATGAAATACTTGCAAGGGTTCCTCCCCCCGCCCCCGCCTCCGCTCCCGCTCCCTGTCCTTCTTCCTACCCCACACCCCACACCCACACCACACATCACAAGATCGTGTTCTCAGGAACCGCTACTTGGCTTGGCAGACCTCATTAGGATCTTGTGCTTGCGATGGGTATATAACCTCTTGTTTGTCCTTTTGTGTGAACATGAGTATATCCCACTACATTGCATTCCATTGAACGTTTTACTCAATATTCGCAGCATATACTATCTCGTCCAGACTAGCGCAATTCATGGCTCATAAACATTGACATTTTGTTTCTTTCCTTTTCCCTATTTGATATACATTCTCTATTGTTCCAAAAAAAAAAAAATATCAATTAGTACCCATAACGCTCAAGGCATACATACATACATACATCCACAATGCCTTCCGCGCTTCACTCCATCCTTCTTTCCCTCGTTTTACACTCCTTGCCAATCCTCGCCGCTCCCGCTCCTTCCACCGACCCTTCCTCCCCCTCCTCCTCCTCCCCCTCCTTCTCCTCCGGCCCTATAACATGCGACCCCTCCAAAGACCACCCCGGCCCAGCCAACCCGTCCTTTGAAGACGGGACGCTGAACGGCTGGACCATTATCAGCGGCACCGCCTTCTCCAACTCGGGGTCCATCAGCTCCGCCACATCCTACTGGGGCGGGCCCTTTGACCAAGTCGGGACGTACCACCTCTGGGGCTTCGCCGCGGCCGGCGACGGGGCTGTCGGGGAGCTGCACAGCAGTTCGTTCGCAGCGAGTTCGGCGCTGAGTTTCCTGATTGGCGGCGGGTATGATCCGGATAATTTATATGTAGCGCTGGTGCGGGACGCGGATAATAAAGTGCTGTATAAGCAGACAGGCGCGAACGACGAGGCGTATGTGCGCGTGGTGTGGAATACGGTGGGCTATGCAGGCGAAAATGTGCATCTCGTGGTGTATGATAATGCGACGGCGGCGTGGGGGCATGTTAATGTGGATGATGTAAGGGTTGGGTGTGCGGCGCTGGGGGATACGGTGACTGTCTCTGCTGCTGCTGCTGCTGCTGCTGCCTCTGGTGTTTCTGCCTCTGAATTCTCAACAGAAAATAACAACGACAGCAAAGAAAACGACAAACGAGACGAGAACGACAACGAGAGCAAAAACAACGGGAAAACGACAAAACTGACATTCAACGTCATCGGACAAGCCAACACCGCATCCGGGACGCAATCCCAAATCAGCCTCTTCTCCAACGACGCGCTGCGGCCGCAATACCACTACACGCCGTACCAAGGCTGGATCAATGACCCGGCGGGGCTGATCAAATGGAGCAAAGACAATCGGCACCACCTGTTCAGCCAATATAACCCCGCGGAGGCGGTATGGGGCCCCATGCACTGGTCCCACGCGGACAGCAGCGACGGGGTGCATTGGCGGAATTTACCCGTGGCGCTGTATCCGCCGTATTATGACACGGACAAGACTGACACGAGCGGGCGGTTTACGGGCTCGGCGGTGACGGATCCAAAAGACAGTTCGCTGCGGCTCGTGTTTACAGAGTTTACTGACACGACGCATCATCCGGGAGCGACGCCCGAGACGGTATGGACGGCGACATCGGGGGACGGGACGACGTTTGTGTATCCGTCTGCTGGCGGGGGCGGGGGCGGCGACGGCGGAAATACTAGCACGAACCCGATAATTGCGACGCCCCCCGCGGATTCGGGAAATGGGTTCCGTGACCCAAAGGTGTTTTATGACGCGGGCGATAATCGGTACAAGATGGTCGTGGGGTCGGGAGATAATGACAAGGGTGGGAAGGTGCAGTTGTTTGCAGCGGCGGGGTCGCTGACGACATGGGATTATGTGGGCGTGCTATATCAAGGGGATGGCTCGCGGGGAGCAATGTGGGAGTGTCCGAACTTCTTCCCCATTACATCTGCAGATGGCAAGACGACCAAGTGGGCGCTGTTTTACGGTGGGAATGAGAAGAATTGGTACGAGGTGGGCACGTTTGATGGCACGACGTTCCAGTCTGAGAAAGTTGGTCTGTTGGATTACGGACCGGACTTTTATGCGGCGCAGTATTATCAGGAAGGTGGTGTTGCGCCGCCGGCACAGAAGTCGACGTCGGCGTCGGCATCGTCAGGAGGTGGAGGAGGAGGTCGTGTCTTGGCAATTGGCTGGATGGGTAATTGGGATCAGAATGCCCGTTTTGTAAGCAGGCTCAATGGCTGGGCTGGCGCGCAGGGAGTCACGCGTGAACTCTTCCTCAAGGCCGATGGCGGATTGGGCAGTCGACCGATTGCCCAGATTTCGAGCTTGGCGTCTGGAAGCCAGATTGGTGGAACGAGCAAGACAAAAGATGTCTCTGCTGGAAGCAGCTGGACTGTTGGATCTTCCAACCAGGCGCAGTTCACGGTGACGTTTGATCTGGCCAGTACCAGCGCGAATATTATTACCGTCAAGGTCTTTGGTGTAGCGGCGTCGGGCGGTAGCGATGCTGTCTTGGTAACGTATAATAAGGCCACGGAGACCCTGACGTTAGATACGACTCATGCTTCTTCGTATGGATGGCCAGGAACGTGGAGCGCGCCGGTCATTGTGGATTCGTCGAATACACTCAGCTTGACGCTCTTAATGGACCGCTCTAGTCTCGAAGTTTTCTCGGCAGAAGGCGTCTCGTTGACCGCATGGGTCTGGCCTAAATATGTCCAGAGTAATCAGGTCCAGGTCGTGGCGGATGGGCAAGGAAGTGTCCGTGTGACAAAAGCCAGCCTGGTGCCGTTTGGCAGTGCTTGGGTATCGTAGTTTTGTTTTGGACTTGGCCGTGTAGGGGAATTCCTGGGAGGTAAGACGATCAAAAAAGACGAAAGGCTGCCTGGAATATTTGCAAAAGTGAAAATAAGTGCTTGATATTGCCCTTTCGAATTATATACAAGAGAAAATCCGTAAGCTGTTTTACAAATATTTACTGTCCCGAGCATTATTTTTTCGTGGTGTTCCGCAAATTGGTGGTCGAAGATAACCAATTGCTCGTCTTCATCTAGGCCAAATAAACCTCGAACCTTCCTCCACTTTGGCGGAGCAGGTATCCATGAACGGATTGAGATTTGAAGGGAAATCCAACCCGTTTCCAAGAAGATACGGAGGGCAATTTCAGAATCGAAGCTCACGGCCAAAGATTCCACCAATTGCATAACGCTCAATTACGCGGGTATCCATCACATCAATAGGTAGATGTATGCTCCATATGCCCGGTCTTGATCACGAGAATCGTTTCCGCTCGCTATTGCACGTGAGGGTGTGAATTAGGCAGTGACGTTCCAAATGGCCGTCTCCATCCACAGCTTCGTGTACTGCTTGTGAAGCCATACAATATAATCTGGCATGGGCGGGCCCGATGCCTTGCCGAGGCCCTGGTAGAAGACACTCTTGAGCGTAAACTCAGCCACGCCCTCCTTTTCAAGGACCTTGGCACCAATCTCGAAGAGGCCATCGCCGGGACGGACTTCGGTCTTGCGGGGCGAGTCGCCACATCGTACGACAATACTCTCGGGAGTGTGCTCGAGGACTTCAAAGTGATCGGTAATCTGAGTACCGACAGGGTAAGTTGAGGCCTTGAGATCTGACGGAGTCCAGAGCTGGTGAGCAGTTTCGGGTCCTCTGTATTTCCGTGCAAGGATCTCGCGCTGAATAGTGTAGCCTAGAGAGTCCGAGACGATATATATCAGCAAGACATGACTCTTGAAGCGCCCATTAAAGCACAAATCTATCTCTACCATGATATAGAGACTCACCCTTTCCGCTCCACACGCCAGCGCAGAATTGCTCTACCAGCTTGCCATTGGGTTGCTGCAGCTCTGGCTTGATCTTCGACAGAGGGACCCGTCGAACGCACAAGTCATGCATGGTAGGGTTCTTCTCTGGGTTGTACTTGTTATATGCGGCAGACTGAAAGATCGCATCCGAAGTAGAGAATGGCACGAATTGCGAGTTTCGCGTCCAAATAAAGAAACCGCCAGTCGTGGCAGCACCACCGTAGACGGTCAATTTGGCCAGGCTCTTGATGAGACCCATTGTGAAGTATGCAGCGCGTGCTCAAACGGATGAATTAAGTAATGATGTTTGTCAGAATAGCAAAATCCAATCTGCGCGAAATACATCAAAAATATTAGTGACTGTGCGAACCTGGCAATTGAATGAGTGCTGCTGTGCGTTCTGTAACTGTACCTTGACAATGCACGAAGAGGAAAATAGTATGCAATTAAGCCAACAAAAGCCAATTGCTTAGGAGAAAAGAATTGCAGAAAAGATATGTATTACACAGCTCTTGTTGATGACACAGGTGGTTGAAGAATGGTTCGATGTCGCTAGGGAACCCCAGTCAGCTATGACGTCGCAAGGCTCGACTTTGTCGGTCCGCCCTTCCGAGAGCGGTGAATCCAATTGGCCAGAAGAACGTCCCATTAGATTCATATTCCAAACGGCTCAAGCTCCATCACTCAACGTCCAAAATTGCTATTATGTTTATTACTCCATTTAACAAGTAATGTTTTTTATTCAGACTTGTTTCATCATGGCATTCTTCATCTTCCTACCTAAGATGTTCAATTGAGAAGCCACAGCAATCTAATTATTAACTGCTCAAACTAACAATACAGCACAAATAGAAGCAGACAGGACTTGTAAAAATACAGGATGAATGATAAAAAGAATCATATTGGGCGAAGAATCAAAGAGGGGGAAGAAAAAATTTTTTAGGTACCTTTGTATGCTGTGCGTTTGTGCTATAAAGTGCCCGTGGCCTAAACGACATGATATGCCCACAATTTGATAAAATGCCATGAGAGATGCCATGCTATGCTTTATTGTACCGGCTATCCATGCCTTCAATGCTCACCATGCTAGATTTTTGCTTGTCTTCAATCCATTCATCCATGCTTCCTACTGCGTGAGCCATGCCAAGGCGCAAAAAAATCGAGAAACCAACAGAATCAACAGGCTGGAAATCAGAAGCCAGAAACCGTAATGAGATATGCGAGACAGTAGCAACACCGAGTGCCCGTTGCATTCGATATGTTGCCACATGCCACTCCTATCCATTTATACGCGTTCATCCCCGCCAATGAGCTTTCAAAGACTCCGTCCCATCCCTAAAACGCGGCCAGTACTTTCAGCGATACCAGCAGCAGCAGAAGCATCGACAAGCATGAAAGTGCTGGTGCAGCTCTGATTGCCCAGAACTCAATACCGTGTGCAGTTCTGACCCCGCCAGATTTGATCATCGACGACGCATTCGCCGCTTGGGACTGTGGCTGAACTGTGTACTCTGAAGTAGACGTAGCGGCGAGTGATACCGGTGATGTCTGTTATCAATCTGCATTAGCTCACTCCTTTTCTTCTCCGTCTCATTTTGTCTTTTCCAGAGTGTCAGAAAATTGAGAAATCAGAGGAAGAACTTTGAGGTCGTTGAAGCAAGTCAGATAGCAGGTTTCGAGCCTCAGCTTTTAGGGGATGATTCAGGCACCGAAGTCTGTAGTTTGATGACGAATAATAGGAGAAGGACGATTCAGAGGAAGGGTAAGGTCTCAAAAGTGAGGCCGCCGGCTGTCGATCTGATGAGGAGGTCGAAAAGACGAGTGGAACAAACAGGATAACTCTGCAACTAAGTGGTTGACAGTAGAGTTGCGAGAAGGAGTACAGAGCGATACATGTCAGTGTTAGCAAACAGATTTTTGAAGACGGGAATATTCAAGCTTAGCAGAGACGTGCATGCCGTACACCCATCCGTTTCTTTGTTCGCTTTGCGGGCGGTCAACGAGAGCCAACAATTCCTTCTTTCGTCTTCCCTCTGTAGAAAAGAAGATATAGGGGAATGTGAGAATGAGGCGGAAGGATACATTGACGTAGGATATACATCTCGTTCAAAGGCATAGAGTTTTATGAAGATGAAGAGGACGGCAGGGCACAAGGCACAGATGGTGAACGGACCGACTTTCCTGCATAGTGAAAGGTTATAGATCGGCCGTAGAACACGTACGCGATAAACAAGTGCCCCGACAATCGAGAAGCCGATTCGACAGGCTATTGGGATTGGAATGTATATACGGACAATACGCCGGGTAGGAGATACAGTAAAATGCCAAAAACAATGATGAAACTTAACACCACGGCGAGTGCAGCGCAAAAGAATGTGAGAGATTCTAGATGGAAATCAAAAGACAGCTTATTTTAGAGCCTCAAAAAGCTCTCCAGTGAAAGAAAAAAGGACCATGTTTTAGTCAGTGGAATACGGCGGAAAGGTTGTGTAAGTGAAAAGTAGGAGAAGAAAAGACTTTGTAGCTAACCGACCGCGCCGTACCAGTAAAGCACAACGGAACAGACAACCGAGTGGACACACGCCATAGCTCATTTGAATAAATGAGGCCCGAGAGAAATGAATAGTGATGGAATAGTCGAGGTGGAAATTGTCCGAATAGTGGGCATGAGAGCTGTAGGCGAGGTGATATTCAAAGGTATCCACAAACCAAATCGATATGGCAGACAAATGTACCTGAACCAAACCCAAGACGGCGAGCAGGGTAGGTTACCGAAGGGGATAATGTACGGAAATTGCAAAGAGGAATATAAGAAAAAGAAAAAAAAAAAATATGCAAACGCAAACCGTTAAACGATCATCCACAAGGCGCCGCCAATGACGCCAATCAGGACAAAAGCCGTGAGGAAACCAGCACCTACTTTGTCACCCGTTGTGATGGGCTTGTTCGATTCGCCGGGAAGTCCTGAAGACCCACCACCGTTGCTGCTGCCACCGCTACCGCCGCTGCCAGCAGATGGGTTGCCTTTACTCGTACCTCCAGTCATGTTGGACGCGGGCACGGGAGCATTGCCAATCAACGTTGACTGAATGACCTCCAAGGCGCTCATCTGTTCACCGACACCGTACTGCCCATCCCATGTAGATTGGGTCCACTTCAGGCCACAAGTGACTCCGTCTGTACCTCCGTTACATTGTGCTGCTGCTGCCTGAGCAGATGCATTGATCCTGGTCATGATATAATCGGTGGTCCAGGGTGCCATTTTCGTGGTGGCCGCCATCCATCGCGAAAGGTATGCCTTGAACGATCGCTGGTCTGTGTTGCAGGTGTTCTGGGGCTCGCAGGCCACCTCGTACATTACATTTGCAGGGTTGGTTTGGAAGAAGATGTCAGTGGCATTGAGGATGCCATTGACGCGATCCTTCCAAACTTGATCTTCGGTCTTGACGCCATTAGCTTATGACTCCAAGAGGGAAAGCAAAAAAAAAAGGCAAATTTCAAAGCCAACTTACAAAGTTCCACATAACCGCCGAACCCAAAAGGTACACTCCAGCATTGTAAGTCCACTGCAAATGGTCCACACGTGAGCAGTTGATGGTGTCGTCCGTTCCATCAAAAAAGTGGTAGTCGGAGCTGATCAGCTGGACGCTATAGGACCAATCCCACGATTTGGCCGCCCAGTCAGAGTACGTCTTGTTGCCGGTATATTTGGCCAAGCGCGAAGCCAAATTGAAGAAACAGCCATTCGAGATGGTGTTTTTATAATTGTAACCGTTGTTGAACGAGAAAATTTGCCATCGGAGACCACCTCCGCAAGTAGAGGGATCCCAACGAGATGCCTGCTCGTTGAACACCGCTTGAGCGAGTGCAAGCCACTGAGGCTGGTCAGCCGGAGGATCAGGGTATTTGTTCTCGGCAGCGGACATTGCAGCGAGAGCCCAGAAGCCTTGATCGTCATTACCCTAAACCGGCGAAGAAAAAGATGTTAGTGAACTGGTCCCTTATGTTTATGCAGCGAATAGGCATCCACAGCTCCCTTCGTACCTCGGTCTTTGTCTGGTTAATTGGCATGTAATCGTTGTCTGGGCCTGCCTGATGCAACATGGCCTCGGTCACGGCGTCGTTGTAGGAAGTGTCGCCAGTGTAATACCAGTAATCAATCATAGCGCCGAATGTAGCACCAGCTTCCCACCAGTAGTACGGTGCTGGAAGGTTGCCTGCGACGTCACCCGTATGATTACCAGTGTAGTATTTCATCATTCCATATGCCACAGTTGCGGCGGCGTTCTTGATCGACGCTGCGGCGGTATCCAGAGTTAGCATTGTGCCCACAAAAGACTTTTTCCTTGGTTGAAAGCTCTGTGCTTCTGCAAACAATCATGCTTCCATGTGAAACGGTTATCAGGAGTTTACGTACTATCGTCATTTAAATCAAGTGAAATGGCGTTGACGACCTTGCACCCCAGTAGAGCCGCCGATGTGAGGGCGCATATTGAGCTGAAAAGTCTCATTATCGTATTATTCTTTCGAGAAAGTCCTGTTGTCGTAGTATCAAGGTTGATTGAGGGAGAGCGAGATTATAAAACAGGGACCTCTATTGTATGATTGCAGAAGATGAAAGCGGTTGTCGACAGAGAATGAATGCGAAAGTAACGGTTAAAGAAAGCGGTATGAAATACAGTCGACCGTTGAGATAAACCCGAGAATAAGAAAACACGATCGGATTAAGGACGTAAGTGTCGATGAGCCCCGAATAAAGAGTCAAATGGTGCTTCACGATTCCAAACGAATGTCGCAGTCGATGCCCAGTCGGGAGAGAGTTTGTGGGGTAGAGCGAGCGGCCGCCGACGGATCGACAAGAGATCGGTTTGGCTGTCCAGGACACACAATCCGAACTCCCAGACTGCCTGTAGGAGATATGTGTATAGAGAGGTCGTCAAGAGTCGGGGGAGAATTTCTCTTGACCAGGTCTCACGATGGGGAGAAAATACGGTTCAGGAACAAGATGAAGGAGAAGGAAGGGAACCGGGGGTCTAGCAAGAGCGGGATCGCGGCTGACGTTGCCCTGCTTGGGGTCCAAGGGTCGAAGGGGGGGGTGATGGGGGGTGGGCGAACCCAAGGAGCGAGAGGGTGAGAATGCTCCAAGTACTAAAGGGGTCACGAGCCGCCAACTGAATACGGATACGGGTTCATTCTTTTTGGGAAATCTTATGAGACGGTTTCTGTTAGTAGTTCAAAGTAGCTTGAGAATCATCGTGGCAGTGTTTGAGGAAATTTGATTAATACAAATCATCCTCATCATCATCATCATCGTCGCGGTCTTCCTTTCCCAGGGTACCTCTAATTTCTTTGACGATGCCTTCTGTCTCCTTCTCGCTCCTCTAACGGTGGTATTTTACGTCAATTATTCGCCTCTGGTCGGGAACAAAATGCGTCCAATTTTCCTAAAATAGCTTAGCTCCAAAGGGTTTGCGCAAGCGGCATTTCCCTTTTTAACCTCTCGTGCTCCCCTCAGCCACGATCCTGTAACGCGACAATAAGTTTCAGACGTGTCTCTGCAGAAGATGAGATGAAGGAGTTCGAGTCTTGCACTCCAGACACCCAAGGGGCTCATCATCCTTGCAGCTGCATCAACTTTGCAATCCTTCTGTACCGTGTGCAGTTATACCTTAAATCATAGCATACCTCACAGTACCTCTGTACAGCGCTGTGGTATTCCTCTCAATCCTCGGCCAATTCCGGCCCGGCTTAACCTCCAAAGATGGCAAGGTACGAGTACTTTCATTGTCCCAGTTTATAGATACTGGTTAAAGTATCTCTACTTCATATCCGCCCCTTTTCACATTCTCTAAAATGCATCACTTGTAAGAACATTATATTTGAGCAATGATTGAATAAAAGAAATCCAAATGTTCTATTCATGCAGATGTGAATGGTAGAAGTGACGTACTATTTCCTTTGAACTGTGATTAATTGATAGTTCGCAAAATGCTCCGAAAGATCCTTGTCACTGAGATAATAACGGCTCTCTTTCTTGCTGCTCACCGATTTTGCCGCCCGCTTACGTAGGGTAGGTGGGAAAAGAGGTGGCTATGTAGCAGACTGCAGAGACTTGGAGTCGCTCTCACTGTTCTAGTTCCCCCAGCTGTCGTCGCTCGCCAAGCCACCCATTATTACCCGTCAAGTTCAGCCAGCAATCATCACTTGTCACCTTTCCAGCCAACGTCCACTTCATTGCCACTCCATCATCATCACAATCCCCATCCAGCAACCCTTCCCTCATTTCGAACTCTCAGCTTCGCGCTCCGCCTTTCTTCAGACCACTCCTCTCTTACGACAGAGAGATCCGATTCCCACTGTCAAGCAGGCCTCCGCGCACCCTGAGCGATCATGGCCGAGCACAGCCAGCCTTACGATCCTTATATTCCCTCCGGCAACAACGCGGGCGGAAGCGCGGCGCAACATGATGCCGGTAGAACCCGTACCGAGCAGCTCCAGGATGTACGTTTCTGTTTGTTGAATTTTTGATGCTGGATAGCGATTGTTAGTTGCTTGGCGCAGGCAGCAATGATTCCTTTGTCGGCAGATTCTGTCCGATCAACCAGCTGCTTTGATCCAGCACATGTATTGCGATTGTATATTTATGAAGAGATGTTTGATTTGCTGACTGGTTGCGCCATCTGTAGCAAGTCAAAGATGTCCTGGGTGTGATGAGAGAGAACATCAACAAGACAACGCAGCGTGGAGAACATCTCGATTCACTGGCAACCAAGACCGATGATTTGCACACATCCTCTCAAGGTTTTCGTCGTGGAGCCAACCGTGTCCGGAAGCGGATGTGGTTGAAGGACATGCGGATGCGAGTCTGTCTGATTGTCGCTATTATCCTGCTCTTGGTGGTTATCATCGTTCCTGCCGGTATGTTATGACCCTTTTTTAATCCTGCTCAAGCCCGATTCAATCAGATCTGGAGACTGATGACATACAGTCGTTGCCACCAAGCATTAAGCGCAATCTTAGCTTCTAGCCAGATCTTCCTATGACCGGAAGCAAAGGCTTAAAACGCATCCGAAACTTGAAACATTAACTCTGTCGGAGATGGCCCATCTTCATACCAGGCTGGGCATTTTTTCACGTTGTGTTTAAATTTTCGATTCACGAGATTCCATGCCACCGTGCATCCGGTACCAGGCAGCGTTGGGAGTTGTTCACATTCTACCTAATAATACTCTTTTTCCCCATCTTTAGCTTTTATCTTCACGACCTATCGAATCTTTTCCTTCTATGGCGGTCTGATCATGACCGCGCAGGATTCGTCCTTGCTCCAGTTTATCCGTGTACGAAGTATCACGCTTTTCTTTCCATCATATCCTTACCGACATGCGTCGTCGACATTCTATGATGATTTAGACATGCAATGGATTGTTTAATATACTTAAGCTTAAACCGCCAAACGTTTCATGTAATCAGGAGAATGCATGCTGGTGATGTCCAATGACTCTTCTTCCTCCGATAGGTTGTGTAAAGGTGGCAGCGACGTAGGGTAGAGCAATTACCTTGGTATTGATAGCGAGTGACTGCTAATTGGTCTCGAGAGACATGTACATGGCCCATGTCATATAAGACACGGATTCGGAGTAGTAGGAAGTCAAAGATAGAATTATTAATCTCCCGTAATCGAAGAAATTCTGATCAATTGAATCTACTTTCTCTTCTTCTTTTTCCTTGTCCTTTTTCTTTTTCTTTTTTGCATGATACAAGATGCTGCATATAAACGTTAAGCGTTAACCAAGGGAAGGGTTCTGAAATCTCGTGGTCATTTATTGGCCTACGTGGGGGTTTTGAGACGGAGAAAGGGAAGTTAGAATGACACATGTGTGCTAGTCAGCTAAACTAAATTAGAGAGGATCAGTCGTTGCGATAACGGAAGTTTTGTTAGAGTTTTGAGGGGGGAACGAGGGAAGGGAAAAGTGCGAGGAAGAACGAAGTCCCTGTCTCTGCTGTTCGCTAAGAGGAAGAAGAAGACGAAGAAAGAGTGACCGGGGAAAAGATCAAAACCGCCGAGACCTCACCAAACGTCAGTCACAACGGCCTCTGCATTTTCCTGTCTCCCCCACTTTTGTCCTTTTTGCACATTTTCTTCTTTTTCCTGATTCTCTTTCTCTTTCTCTTCCAATTTTCTTGCATCTTGTCTGTCGAGACGGTCTGCTCGGTCCATTTTGCTTTTACAACGTTGCGGGCACCTTGGGACGGGGCCTCGCCCACACACGCGATATTGAGTCAGTCCTCTAAGATAATATTTCGGCCCCACAGATAGGGTCCGCCAAGGTTTCTCTCGGGCGAACACCGGAGGGTCTCTGTGCCCAGTTTACACTCAGGCTCTCGTTCATCATATCATCAACACCATCATAGAGGTAAATTTGTTATTCCTCATCCTTCACAGTGCTCTATCCACGTACTGAGAGGGAGAACTAATCGCATGATTCTCCAGGTCTAAACCGAGACGGCGATGCTCTCCCTTCGTTGCTCTGCCGCTGTGGCAGCTCGCGGCGTGCGGGCTGCCGGTCAGCGTAGCTCATTGCTGCGTGCCTCTGCTCGTGTGCCTCGGGCCTGTGCTGTTGCACCCCAGCTCAGCTCTCGTCGTCACTATTCCTCGCCCGCAGACACCCAATCCTTGTCTACTCGCTCCACCGTGATTCAACTCTTGAGTAACATTGGCTCCAAGCGGGAAGTGCAGCAGTATCTTTCACACTTCAGCTCCGTCTCCTCGCAGCAATTCGCCGTTATCAAGGTGGGCGGTGCCATTATTACCGATCACTTGCACACGCTCTCCTCTGCTCTCGCCTTCCTGAACCATATCGGCCTCTACCCTGTCGTTGTCCACGGTGCTGGTCCTCAATTGAACAAGCTCCTGGAGGAGGCCGGTGTCGAGCCACACTTTGAGGAGGGTATTCGTGTTACCGATGGAAAGACGCTTGGTGTCGCTCGTCAGCTGTTCCTCCAAGAGAACTTGAAGTTGGTTGAGGCGCTCGAGCGCATGGGCGTCCGCGCCCGGCCCATCACTTCGGGTGTCTTCTCCGCCGACTACCTCGACAAGGAAAAGTACCAGCTCGTTGGCAAGATCAACAGCGTCGACAAGAACCCCATTGAGGCCGCCATCCAAGCCGGCTGCCTGCCCATCTTGACGTCCATGGCCGAGACGCCCGACGGACAGGTCCTCAACGTCAATGCCGACGTCGCCGCCGGTGAGCTCGCCCGTTCCCTGCAGCCGCTCAAGATTGTCTACCTCTCCGAAAAGGGCGGTCTCTTCAACGGCGACACGAACGAGAAAATTTCGGCCATCAACCTGGACGAGGAGTACGACCACTTGATGTCTCTGTGGTGGGTCCGTTACGGCACCCGTCTCAAGATTAAGGAGATGAAGGAACTCCTTACCGATCTCCCCAAGACGTCGAGCGTGGCCATTATTCATCCTGCCGATCTTCAAAAGGAGCTGTTCACCGATACGGGTGCTGGCACCCTGATTCGCCGTGGTAACAAGCTCAACGTCAAGTCGGCCATTTCCGACTTTGAGGACGTAGAGGTTTTGAAGGACGTCTTGGTCCGTGACCGCGAGGGTCTTGATGCCCAGGCCACTGTTGACCGCTACGTCAAGGGCCTCGAGAAGCGGGACTTCAAGGCCTACTTTGATGAGCCCATGGATGCACTCGCCATTGTGCTGCCGCCGAACCCGGGCGCCACTCTTGCCCACCTCGCCACGTTCACCATTACCAAGTCCGGATGGCTCACCAATGTGGCCGACAATGTCTTCTCGAACCTCAAGCAGGACTTTCCCAAGCTTGCCTGGACCGTCAAGGCTGATGACGAGAACCTGACCTGGTTCTTTGACAAGGCTGACGGCAGCCTCTCTCGGGAGGGCGAGGTGCTCTTCTGGTACGGCGTCGACAGCGCCGACGAGGTCAAGGAGTTGATGACCGAGTTCGGCAAGCATGGCCGTCAAATGTTTGGTGACTACAACCTTGAGTCCCAGCTCTTCCAGGCCAACCGCGCTGCCGCCGCCGCCAATGCGGCCCAATCAGCCGGGAGTGTGCAGCAGAAGCGTTCCTACTCTACCGCCAGCTATCCCACTTCTTACTCTTTCTCTGCTCGCCTTGGCAACGCTGGCCGACCCTTTGCCAACAACGCCCGCCCTGTCTTCTCTGCTTCTTCTGCTTCTTCTGCCCGCCGCGGCTACGCCACTACGAACCCCAACCCTCCGTTGGGCGCCAAGAATGCCTCCAACACTCGCCCTGCCAAGGTCGCGCTGATCGGCGCTCGTGGTTACACTGGCCAGGCATTGATCAACTTGCTCAATGCCCACCCTCACATTGATCTCCGCCACGTGTCATCCCGCGAGCTTGCCGGCAAGAAGCTCCAGGGCTACGACAAGCGGGAGATTATCTACGAGAACCTTTCAGCCGAGGATGTGCGCAAGATGGAAGAGAAGGGCGAAGTTGACTGCTGGGTGATGGCGCTACCCAACGGTGTGTGCAAGCCGTTTGTCGACGCCGTGGACCAGGGCTCGAAGAAGAGCGTTATTGTCGACCTCAGCGCCGACTACCGCTTCGACGACAAGTGGACCTATGGTCTTCCTGAACTCATCACTCGCTCCGAGATTGCTCGTGCCACGCGCATTGCCAACCCCGGCTGCTACGCCACCGCTGCTCAGGTTGCCATTTCTCCTCTGGTGTCTCACCTCGGCGGCCAGCCCAGCGTCTTTGGTGTGTCTGGATACTCTGGCGCCGGCACTAAGCCCAGCCCCAAGAACGATGTCAACTACCTTACCAACAACCTTATCCCCTACAGCTTGACTGACCACATTCACGAGCGAGAAATTTCCAGCCAGCTCGGTGTGGACGTTGCCTTTATGCCCCACGTCGCCGTTTGGTTCCAGGGTATCACCGTACGTACAACTGCCCGTCCCCATTTTGAAATTTTTATCTCTAACTGGTTTTTTCCCCGTGTAGCACACTATTAGCATCCCTCTCAAGCAGGAGATGAGCTCGCGTGACATTCGCAACCTCTACCAGGAGCGGTACGCCGGCGAGAAGCTCATCAAGGTCGTTGGCGAGCCCCCGCTGGTCAAGAACATTTCCGGCAAGCACGGCGTCCAGGTTGGCGGTTTCGCCGTCCACTCTAGCGGCAAGCGTGTTGTCGTCTGTGCCACTATTGACAATCTCCTCAAGGGCGCCGCCACCCAATGCTTACGTATGCCCCTCCATTTATCTCTTTAATCTGTTCCTTGCCTGGAGATGCTAACAAGTGATTGCAACACAGAAAACATGAACCTTGCCCTCGGCTACGACGAATACGCCGGTATTCCCTTGGACTAAACCCACCTAAAAAATTAAAAAAAAAAAAAGTTATAATAATGTATCAATGAGGAGCGGAGTAGACTTTTTTCCCCCACTATAACCTCTTTTTCTCCCTTTTTCCATTTTTATCTCCTTTATCCTCTTTACTCATCTGCTTCCCTTTTCTTTCCATTTTCCCTCTATGGTTTAAATACAAATACACCAAGTAGAAAGAAATGCTTAGCTGCTAGAAGCTACTGAGCAGGGGCGTGTGACTGACAGCCCCACATTTATTTTTTGGAGAGAGGTACGAGAAGTGATTCTTGTACGACAGTTAGAAGTCCACTGATGTATATTTTTTTTCTCGATCTATATTAAAAAAAAGTAGGAGAGCTGGAATTTTCAATATTTTATATATTAGTACCCCACCTACCTACCTATCTAAGGTTTACCTATCTGCCTGCCTGAGTAAAAATGACTCCCGTGGATGTGGACTTAAGGAGGGTGAATTATCCGATCTTTCGTCCCTTATGTCGTCTCTCTTATTTCATAATTCATCCCTTATTTCTCACTTCTCACCTTTAGCTCTCAACTGTCTGTCCGCTAGTTTGCCCTTCTGCCGTTCCGCTGGTCTGTGGGTCGTACATCCATCCATTTTCCATCATCCATCTATCCATCATCCATCCATGCATGGATGCATGCATATATATTTAACAACAAACAAAGAAAATACTTTTATAAACTATTGACTGTGGATATGGAGGCGCACGAGTCCGCGACAGAATGCAGAATGCAGAATGCAGAATGCAGAATGTAGATTTTCGAATGTAGAATGTAGTAATTTACACTGTATACTGTACACTGTATACTGTATACTGTAAACTGTACAGCGGCCACTGGCCGGCTAAGTAGCCCGAGCTGCCTGTTGCGAAATTGTCAAAATTCAGTCGGGTACTACCCTTTAAAAAAGAATAGGAAGAAATACGGGCATAAGCAAAAAAAACCAATTTAAAATAAAAAAATAAAAATAAATAAAAATAAAAATGAAAGTAAAAAGAAAAAACGTGGACATGATTCAAAGAAGAAGAAGAATAAAACAAAAATAAAAATAAAAGGTCAAGACTCAAATGGAATCTTAGACCAAAAAAAAGAATATACACATTGAAAAATGGACCTTGTATAAAGGAAATTAGAAAAGAAAGAAAAGAAAAGGAGGGAAAAAAAAACAAAAAAGACAGGGGAACTCCGAACACTAATGCAAATGAATCCGACTACAAACAACAGTCAAAGGGAGAGAAAAAAGGAGAGGCTGGACCAGTCGGTAGAACACGTTAAAATTGAAAGAAGAAAGATAATTTCAAAGAATGATTTGAAATGATTAACTTAAAAGGATTAATATAAATTTAAGTTTAAATTAAAATAAGAAACAATGCAATCTATAATTATAACCAAGGTATGTATATATATAAAAAATCCCCAGGGACCCTCTCCCGTTGATCCGTCTTGTGACCATTCTTCATTTCATTCAGACCCAGTAATTGATATCAAAAGGATGTCACCCAGCTCCGGAAAGCATGGGATGGAGAGAGAAAAAAAAAAGTTATTAAAAAAAGGCGGATAAGAAAAATAGACCCCAAAAGACAAAACACCAAACCACGGTAGATGGTATATGAGGGATGGACCTGGTTTAGAAAAAAAAAAGGGTCCACCTTAAAAAAAAAAATAGTATGTAACAAGTTTTCGAGTGAGAAGCCGTAGAGGACACATCTCGAAGAGCATACTTATGTCATAAGGATCGTCAAGAAGATTAAAAAAAGAAAAGGAATGTAGTGATGGAGGCGTGAGAGGATTAAAAAGGGGGAGTGGTTTTTGCAAGACAAGAAAACAAATGACCCATGCGGATGCTGGCGAGGACTACCACGAAAAGGTCATCAGGGCGGGGTTGAGGGCAACGGGCAAAAGCAAGTGTGACACCGTGACAGTGGCCATGGGCAGAATGGCAACAAAGTCGGTAATCTTCCAGTCGTACGGTATAAAGGGGCCCGTGGCGAGGATGATCATGCCGACAATGCCGATGAGGGCAAAGGTCATGGAGAACTTGAATCGCTTGAGCACCTTGGGCACTTCAATGAAGAAGTTGGAGAATTCGGCTTCCTTGGAGGTGGCGCCCCAGGTCATGTCAATCTCAAACATGTGAGCGAGCAGAGCCTGAGAGACGTGAAGCGAGAGACCACCCAGGAAGATGGCAAGCATGATGATCCACTTGAAGTTTTCAACCACTAAAAAAAGGGCGGTATCGTTAGCACTCAAGAAAAATTCAAGTATAGACAGATTCAAAGATGGACTTACGAGCTGCAAGGAAGGACTTTTCACCGACACGGTACCGCATAATAGCCAAGGCAATGTTTCCGAGACCGTTGAAGACAATGACAATGGAGAACCAGACCTTCCACGAGTCGATGTAGTACTTGTCGAGGTATCCATTGTACCAACCCATGGCAAAGTAGTTGGCAGTGGTCATGATCCAGGCGGCCCCAATAGCATAGTAGGTTCCAATGTACGAAATGATGGTAATCTTGGAGGTGAAACGAATGTTGGAGAAGAGGAAGCTGCGGAACAAGGGAGTAAAAGGACCACGCCAGAGCCAGACACGGATGGGGTTGAAGAGAAGCTCGTTACAACCGTAGGCGTACTTCTCCCAACGAGCCAACTCGTCGTAGACTGTGAGCGAGACACCCTCTTTGAAACCTTCTCCAGCCCAAGCAGCAAGACGGATAATGTAGCCGTTGACCTGCAGACGAAGAGACATGTCAAAGTCCTCAGACACGTGAGACTCGGACCAGAACTTCTCATATCCATCATCGTCCTCGTACGAGACCTGCTGAATAGCAGACCACCGGAGAATGGCATTGTGACCGACAAAAGGAGCAACGTCACCGTTGGAGACAGTGTACCGAATAGCAGTGTAAATCAAGTTGGTGAAGAATGTAATACCGTTCTCAAAGTAGGTGTGGACGACCTGCATGACACCAGAAGAGAATTGCATAATACCGACTTCAGGCGACTGTTCCATTTCGCTGCAAGCGTCAAGCAGACAATCCGAGGGAACACGAGTATCAGAGTCAACTAGAAAGAAAATCCCCAGGTCAGATATTGTTCAAGACTGTAAAATAATCATCTCGAAAATCACGTGACTTACTCAGCAAAATGTAGTCACCAACACGAATGTTACCGTCAGCCCAGGCGCGGCCATCTTCCTCGACGACCTCTTTGAGGCAGCGCTCATAAGCTTGAGCCTCGTCGGCTTGAGTCCAGTCATCAGGGCGAGCGATCAAAGTGAGCTTCTCCTCAACCTTGCACGAGATCATGAGACCAAAGTTCATGTTGGAGGCCTAGAGAGTAGAAAAAACAAACCAGTTAGCCAAAATCAAATTTTCGGCACCACAGGAACAATTTGTCGCAAGGACCCCGTTGATCTAGATCTCTTGACGCCACTCTTGGAAGTGTTGTTCGCTAGCTCTGAAACAAGCGCCGGTACAGCTACGTTCGAGCGCCCCAATGACGGCATGACGAGGCGCCACCAACGTGATGCGAAATAAAGAAAGAAAAAAACAAATAATACATACCTTCTTGAATTTACCACGTCGGGTGAAACCATTCTCGCCATGCTTGGGACGAGCAACCCATCCAATACTGTGGTCAGCATAGAACTCAATACGCGCACGTCGCTCTTCCTCGCTGATCAGCTGGAGACCGTCGTCGTTGATGAAGATGTTGGCCGATCCACCCTGAAGTTCATAGGTCGAGATGGCCTGCTTGATGGACTTGACGGTGGGCGCAATGACCGATTGAAGACCCTCCTTGTAGACCGGGCACTGAATTGTAACGTGGGGAAGAGTGCGGTTGGTGAGACGAGGGGGCAAGCGGGCAGAGTAGAACTTGGAGTTCATCGTCATCTGGCGGATGGGACCGATGCACTGGGCGACACAACCAACAATAACCTGAGCAAAGAACTAGAAAGCAGCCAAGTCAGCAAACGGAGCAGAAACGGATCTAGAAAGATAGAAGAGAAACCACTTACCAAGGTGAAGAAGATCTGAAGAGGAGTAAGAGCGAGGAAAGCCAGACGAAGGTAAGAGTGATCGACGGAAGTCTCGATAGCAATCTGTCGGAAACCAGCGCCAATCATAACCACAACGATAATGAGCGTGAACGAGACGAGAACAGTGTTCTGGAGCTTGACAGGTCGCTTCTCGGGAATGATCTCGCCGCTCTCCTCATCGACCTCAACCTCGCGGACTTCGGGCATCTTCTTCTCACCCGCATCCTCATCGGGCTCACCAGTCTTCCACACGAGCTCCATGAGCTCAGATTCAATCTGCTTAGCACGATCAACCAGATTGGTGGCCTCGTCATCCCAAACAACCAAGATGGCTTCGGACGCAATAAAAGCGGCAAACTGATGCTTGCGGGCACGGGGAAGATCATCCATGGTAGGGAGAATCTGGATGCGAAGACCATTCATGAGCGGCACGTCAACGGCGTCAGGCGACCACTGCAGAAAAGTCTTGATGACACGGGAGTTGACAGTCATGGCGACCTGGCAGTAGGTTTTTCGTCAGTCAAAAACATTCACGTCTCGGGTGCGCAAAACTTGCTCGTTTCATCAACTCACCTGTACGTTGAGCGCAGCACAGGCGGCAGCAAACAAGGACTGAGCGAGCTGGGGTGGGCAGGCCATGTAGTTGCCTCTGCTCTTTCGGAGGAGCACACCCTCCATCTCACCACTACCATCGCTGACCCAGAGACGGCTGCACTGCTGCTGGTAGAGATAGTTGACCATGACCTCGTGCTTGATGTCGTCAAGCATCGTCGAGCTGCGGGTGGATGGTGCCAGCGATGCTCGCGAGGAACCAAAAGCAGGAGCGCGAGGTTCAAAGTGGCCCGCAACTGGCGGGGGAATCACGGTTTTCTCAGTCATTTCCGCGGGAGCAGCTGGTGTGGCATTGTTGTTATTGTTGTCGCCCTTGCCGGACTTCAGATAGTTCTTGAGACCCATCGTGACGCTGGTTGGCCTTGACAGCGCAGGACAGCAACGACGGTTGCAAACGATGCCCTCCGGGCAATCGCAACGAATGAATTAAAAAAGAAGAGAAAGTTCCAAAAGGACGACTCCAGAAGAAGCGAACGACGGAGGTGAATGGGGATCGACTACCCTCTTCAGCCAATGGAGACCTTGGAGCAGAAATCTGATGGAAGCTGTAGCTGATCAATTAGATATGGGTGTCCATTCGCCAGTTATATCTCGGGACGAGTTGATTAAGGGACTCACAACCAAGGAAGAGCTTCAAGGCAGACCGAACCTCCACAGCACCAAACGACTGGTAGTGCAGGCGGGAGGAGAGAGTGTATGTGATGGGAGTAGTGAAGACAGGAAAAACGACCACCACGAGGCCGGGGAGGCAGTGTTTATGATGTTCAGCCCGGCCATGAGCACAGGTGAAATCGGGATCCAGGCGCGGCTGCAAGCTTCCCAAGACAGTGCGGGTGGGAATTGATACTAGCCCCAAGAGGAGGGGCAGGGGGCATTGAGGACAGGCCAACAAAAGACAAAAGAAGCTCGAACTATCGACCGATTGAACCTTGTCTCCATTGCTGGAGTCTCAGGCCGGCCGGGGCTCACAATGGGCCACATGGGGGGTGTGGTGTGCGGTCTAGTCGTGACACGCGAGAAAAAAAAGAGAGGTGCAATCAAGAGGGCGATAGCTAATTCCATCGACCTCTCGGTGGCACGCCAAAAAGAACGCTACCTTTGCCTGGACAGCGCGCGATCTGGAATTTCTGACTTGGCGCCAGTTGAATTGGAAAAGCGGTCGATCAGCCCAGCTTTCAAAAAATTAACATGCACAGACGATATATTGAGAGGCGAGAACCTAACAGGGTCTTTGACGGGGTCCATGGAGAACTAAGACAGCCAAAGGCATCCCCAGAAGAGAATTGATCCATCCTAATCTGTCCTTAGAAAGCTCGGCCTCATCCGAATTGAGCAATTTCACGATTCATCGGGCTTCATCTTTTCCGCACACTAACATGTACGCCCACTGTAGACGTCAAGCCGTCAAGCCAAGGCTGGAGTTATTGGTAGGTGCAGCAGTGATGCCTGGGGGGAGACCAGGGGACCCTGACCGAGGTCTCGACATTAGCTAATGCCATTTTGGGGGAACCCGGCAGTGAGGAGCAACAGCAGCATGAGAGAAGCAGTAGCAAGGGTGTCACTGGCGTCCTGTTGCTGTGTGCAGTGTATAGAGGTAGTTAAGTCGTACGTAGTATAGAGCTGTGGTGAGGCCGAGGTGAGGTTGATACGGAGTAGCAATTGGGGCCTAGTCGCTGGGCAGAAGGACGACATGGCCCAGAATGACAAGCGTCAAATCAGCATGGCTATCTGCATGTACCACTGCACTACCACTTGGCGTGTCAGCTACAAATGCCATCATGCGTGTCCCAAAAATACCCCTGAAAGGTGCCCATTGTTGTTTTCCCCTTGTTCCTTGTCGATTTGAGGAAGGAGCTAAGCAGGGATGGTTGGCAATTAGTGTCAAAGGCGTTCCTTCCCCTTTGGGATGACCGCCATCAATCTTTCCCACCAGCGCATCGCTCAAGGCCTCGCTCACGGTCCAGGTGGCGTTAGGGCGGCGTCTCGCATAATTCATTGACTGAGTTGCACTCTCGAACCGACGTTCTCTCTTTTCTTTGCTTTGGGTTATCGTCCAGGTTGCAGTATTACTGTTTTGGGTCATGCTCTCGTTCCGTTCACTTCCCAAAAATAATCCTCCCTCAACCGCCCGAAGGTTCTTCTCTATCCGATCTGGATCTCGCATGCTAAGGTAATATTTTTTTGTTTTGATACCGCGGTCGCGGGCGCAGTCCCCGCTCTCCACAACGACGTTGAAAGAGTGAACACAAATGTGCCCCGATGAAGCCGCTTGTGGGTGTCTGTACACGAAGCATGTAGAAAAAAGGACGACAAAGGATCGTCATCACCATTTTTACATATCTGTAGCGACCAGCAACCGTCGTTGGGCTGAGGTCCGGGAGCGCCACAGACAAGCGGCTTCATCGCTCAACTCTCGTATACGGCATGATATGCTATTATTACTTCCAGTGCGCATCCCGCTTTCGTAGGTGGTGCAATAAGCAGAGGATCCATTCGCATCGTCAAAACTCACTGTACAGTTCAGTAGCCCCATCAAACAGCCCCCCTGGCTGTCAGCATAGATATTGCCCTGCACGTCTTCCAAGGATTTGATGGCGAAAACTGCAGGCGAAATGGATGCGCTGCTGCTTATCAGCCACACCCTGTGCGACCAAACTGCCGGCAGCACCAGTAAAGGCCCCCAATTGCCACGTTTGAAACAATCAGACAGGATATGGATGATCCGAGCAAAGGATAATTTAAGCCACCGGGTCATGGCCAAAGAAGATACGCCAGCGAATAGCCTCTACTACATCCTGAGACGGTTGAGAAGCCCACTTGCGGCAAGGGAGCTATAGAATCTGCGTGGTGTTCCAAGCAATCGGGATGCTCGCCTTCACATTGGACGTCTCCTATCGCGAGGATGCGGCACCCAAGGTGGTCGTATTCCGAGCGCATGCCTCCCTGTAATGATTTCTAAAGGACCAATGCTCAGTGCGATAGCATATCAAGCCGATTCTTTTGTGCACAATCAATCGCTGTCGAAAACTGCAAGCCCAGTAAAAGTCGCCCCATAATTGTCACCCAGCGGAGATCCACTGTAACTCAATCAATGGAGAAACCGACAAGACGGTATACGGTAAAGTACTTTTCCATTGCGTGCGGCGAGCTTGCCTTCAGGGTAGCTGCGTCTCCAGATACATACCGTCAAAGTCCGATGGGCCAGCCATGACGCTAGAATGCACCAATTTTAGCTTGTCAACCGGCGCGGTCCCGACGGACGGGTTTGCGAGCACTCCAGCGCTGAAGAGAGAAGGAACAGACGAGCAAAAATACAAATCAATTCTCCGCGATGTCGATATGCGTAGCTTCGGTTCATGGTTGGCGATGATCGAAGCCATTGTGTTTCACTTCAGCATGTGCCTTGTTTCGTGTATGCTGAGATGCCGGTGAAGTGAGGCAAGGTGGGCAGAGCAGAAACCTTGCGGTAAGGTGGAAAATGTGGGATGTCCATTAGCGTGGTGATTTTATCAGGCTCTCGTACCGGAAGGACTGCAACGTTTTAGCGTCAAGACCGGCAGGAAAAGTCGGGTTCATCCCTGAGTGGTGGTGTTCCAAAGCAGGTCTTCGCCGTGTGTCACTGGAGTTCAGGAACAAGGTTTAAGCTTCTTGCTATGCTCGAGGAGGGATAGCGATGGGCAGACGTGGTTGAGAGACCAAGAAAAACGTCCCAGCAGCCTCCCCTCAGTTGCCCACACAAAAAGCGGCGAGAGGCTTGAAGGGCGAGCGTCAGCCACGTTGCAGGGTTGCTGGGCAATCCCGCGCTCCTCGGGACGAGACGAATTATCAATGGTACTCGTACCAAGGGAACGTATACGGAGTACCTGGTTTAGTATGTGCCATCGCCCAAACAGGAATCTTCGATGGACCTTTCCACACTTTGGCTTTTGTGGCTCTCGGCCCATGGCCCACTTCTCCACTGCTGTCACTCGCATGTGCTTAAAGATCCACGCTAAACCAATCAGGGATTCTCAAAAGGGAAACGCCCAGACTTCACATCGTCCCAGAGTGGAAATCCATATTCTCTTCCGCGCCTGTTCGTCGAATTTGCCTATGCCGCCAAGTGGCGAGACCGGCCAAGACGGTGCCATCAGTAGAGCCAGCAGGAGCCAAATGGCACGCCCGAGCGACTCGACCAATTTTTTTTATTTGTTGAGCCTTTGTGCGGCGCACGCATTGTCATGTATGAATTATCTAGAAACACCTTGTGTACCGGAGTACAGAGTAAGCGAATGCTATTTTTCATTGAGCGACCTGCCTGGAACAATTGGTAACCATGGCTTCGCTCCGAATCTCATCATGCCATTGGCACGTGCAATCTTCTCACCATGGCTTTTTCATTGATAAGAAAATTCGTTATGTCGTGCTCTGTTCCATTATCATGTTCTATGCAGCTCCGCATTTTTTCCAATTGCGATTAAGATAATGTCGAGTACCAGTAAATTTTCTGCCAAGCAGCGCCGCAAATGGATGAATGCAACAAACACTGTGGCGCTAATATGGCTCCGCTGGTCGCCTGCTGTTATGATCAGCTCAGATCTGGTCCCACTCAGATAGATGAAGGATGTCTGTATCAATACTAGACCCTCGTTTTTGCAAAGTGTACTCTTGGTACCTGTAGGCTATTGCTGCCTGCATTGTTCAAGCTTGCGGCAGTGGAGATGGCAGTAGAAGGTAGCACTCCGAACTAAGTTGATGTTATGGATAAGGCAGCAGCAGTCAAACCACATGGTTTCTTCCCAAACAAGCAAAATCAATAATGAGCTTTGCAGCTTTAGCAGCGCCTGGAGACAAAAGCAGATTGTCCCCACCCAACGGCCCGCTTCATCGGCTTGTCGATGAATAACTGACGGCTCATAGCCCGGTAGCATCCGAAGCACACGGTCTGGCGCTGGCGACCAATGATGCACCAGCGTCTGTGCAAGGCTGTTATCAATGCAATGCAATTGGCTTGCTGTAAATGTCAATTGAATAGAATAAGGCAGAATGCCACCCAAAGTATAGTGATAGGTGAAGACGGATGATGCAGCTCTAAACGGATTCTCTTGTGGCGGGGCTCGCATATCACGGGTGTGGATCTAAATCTTTGAACATTCCGAGAGGAGCTGAAAAGCCCAATTGCTTTTTTGTCCTTGTTCGAGTGCTCCTGCCAAGATCAAAGGCCTCGTTCGGTTTCGATATTTCTCTCGTAATCACTTCAGCATCTGCGCCCAGTCAATCCGTAGGAGATTGCCGTCCAAGAAAGCCAAGAAAATGGTGCCGCTCCACCGCAAATACTTAGACGAGGGGAACAAGAGCCAAATCGATCCACAGCATACATTGTCCAGCTGAAATTGTAAAGAAACGGCGACACTATAGTAGTCGGCTACAATTTTAACGAGATTTGTGGTAGACTGCAAACAAAAACAATCATCTCCGCTCTATCATTTTGCCGCCTGGCTCAAATTCCTCGGATCAGGATATTGAAATAAGAGCAACAGATCGATGATCTAGGCATTTTTCTTTGACGCAAAACCTGAGATTAAATTTTTTCGCTGCTGATAATTCGATACTTGAGAAGCCAATCAAAGACTGAAATATTTAGAGATGAAACAGAAAACTGTAGACCTTTGACTGGTGACCTCCAAATGCTTGAAGCCTGGATGCATCGCTTGTTTGCTTTATCTTTGGGTTCCACAAATATCAGTTAGGCATGCCAGTAAACTCGAGCTGTACTAGAGAGTTGAACGCCGCTTTAATCATGTCAGTCAGCAATGAGTAAAAGGGAAAGACTTTTATTCTGCCTTCGTTGTCCCCTCTCTTTGTTTGCTTCATTGTTTCTCTGTCCAGCGCGAATGATGATGGTTCATTGTCCTTGGGCTTTGACAGCCACAGCGCTTATTGGTAATAATTGTCGCGTGGAGGAGAATAATTTCGGCATCCCTTCCCGAAGTAGCCTAGAGAAATCGGTACCGACGTCATTAATCTATTTAGCAGAAAATCAAAGTACCGGTGGACGAGGGATCGCAGTCATTTCTAGACAACCACGAAAGGCGTGTTTTTTTTTGTAATTTCCCAGCTCATCAAAGGCAGATGACCTGCGCGGCCATAATGACTAATTTTAATCTGAGCCGATTTTGTCGCTGAGCGTCAAAAGGAAATTGCGGCATCTGGATTGTCCAGTCAACTATCAGCAGCAATTCATCGTAGCGAATTGTTCCTGACAGCTGGCTGCACTGTAATTCAGTCTGTCTAGAAAAAGTGGTCTGTTTCGACATTGAGCCCACGTGGATAGAGAACATCGTAGCGAGCCGGATCGTCCAGTATGCCTGCGTTAGATTAGTCGACGCTTATTGCAATCGGCCCTAAACTTGGGAAATATAGCCCCCCTTTCGCTCGACCCAGTTTGCTAAAGAGCATTATTTGGAGCATGCTTGGATGCGACATGATTCGGCTCGGGAGGCTAAAATATTGAGCTTAGGTAGGTCAGTGGGTCAAAGAAGTAGATGAAATATAGTCGAGCTTCTTTGCCGTCGGGTAAGTACCTACCTACATTACATAGCGCCGTAGCGAGTAAGTAGGAAAATCGAGTCAGTCATTATATTTCACTGGATCGAAGATGCTGAAAGGGAGGAGCTCGATAATTAGTTTAGATAAATGGTAATTAAATATATCATGAATTGGCTTGATTATTGATGCCATGCTTTAGTGACTATCATAAGACAAAAACTATTTGCAGAGATATGATGGGTCGTAACCAACACCATTTCAGTATCCTCAAACCCTCCCAGGCTATGTAGAAGAGATGCGCCCTCAATAAAAAAAAAAGTCAATGACAGGAGGAATCATTAAAAGTGAGTAGGAATCTATAATCTTCGTAAAAAAAAAAAAAGGGGTGAAACCAAGGAACCCCAAAACAAAACAAGCATATGCAAAGCGCGCTGGCTGCCAGAACGACTAGCAGCCATTGTAGCCCTGCTGCTGCCAAATCTTGACGCTCTCGACCAACATCTGGCCGTCCTTTTCCCAAGTGGGCATCCACTGGTCACGGGCATTCCAGAAGTCCTTCTTGGCGGTGGCAGAGCCATCAACCCAAGGCTTGCCACTGGAACCATCCTTGAACCAGCCGTTGGTGCCGCCGACGGCAACGTTCATAATGAGGTAAAAGTCCTGGTCAAAGGGAGTAGCGTCGTTACCAGTTTGGCTCCAGGGATCGCTAAGACGAGTGCCGTTGCTGTCGGCAATCGGGAAGTTACCACGCTTCCAGAGAGGCTCATCAAACTTGGTGTAGAGAACCTGGAGCAGGCGGGTGTCAATGTAGGTGAAGAGGTACTTTTCACTCCACTCGAGACCAAAAGTGTGCGCCTTCTTGGCGTAGGTTGTGTGCAGAGCCTCGCGCTTGACGTTGGTCCGCCACCAAGCGTCGTTGGCGGTGTTGGGACCCCAGTGCAAAGCGCTGCTGACAATGTTGTTACCACCCTGGGAATAGGTGTAGTTGTTACCGCGGGACTCGACAATGTCAATTTCACCGGACTGTGGCCACTCGCCGTAGACGCTGTCGACAGGCAACATCCAAATGGCGGGCCAGAGCCAGTCGCCGGCAGGAAGCTGGGCCTTGACCTCAATACGACCGTACTTGATAACTGCACCCTTCTTGGAATTGATACGGGCAGACTTGACCGGGTTGACAATGGTACCGTTGGTGACGTTGGTGGAAGTGACGCAGTTGGACCAAATATCAGACGAGCAGCTCTTGTCAGTAAGCAGGTTGATGATGTTGTTGGTTTCAATCAACTTTGCGTCCTGAAGAGTGGGCTTGATGACGAGCTTTCCATTCTCAATGTAGGCGTTTTCATCAGTGTTGGTAGTCATCTCGAATTGACCGTTACTGTGGAAAAATTGATTAGCCATTATTCACGTAGACAAGCATAGCCATTTGTAATTAACAACATACCCAAAACCGCCAACCTCGACCTCCTTGGTCCAGACCTTGTCATTGAAACCTTCTGACCAATCTTCGTCCAGCAAGAGACAGTAATTGTGCTTGACGACGGTGCGGAGACCATCCCAGATCAAAAATCCGGAAATACCGAGACCGATGAGGATACCGATAAGGGGGAGGATGGTCACCCACTTCTCCTTGGGGTCCTTCTTCTTCGTCCAGGGTCTCTCGGCCTCACCACGCTTGACACGGCGGGAGTGGAAGTAGTTGGGGCCAGCGCCAGGCACGCGCGGCCCGACCATGGAGCCCGTGGTAGAAGCCGGGCGAGAGGTCAAGGGCGAGGCAAAGGGGTTCTGCTGGCGAGGCAGCGGAGTGATGGAATCGCCATAGGGCTCGGCAGAGTCGGGAGTGCCAGGGCGCATGGGCGTGGCTGTGGCCGTGGTGTTGGCCGTGGTAGAACGAGGATATTCCATTGCGAGGGATAGAATTGGTAGACACAACTGTCGACTAGGGAAAAATGTGTTTTTAGATTTCGAAGCTCTCTCTCTCTCTGCAATTGTGGGAGAGATTGGACAACGAAGGACGAGGAATTCAGATAAAAGAGAATGAATGCTCAAGTCGCCTCGAGAGAGGGGACAGCAAGGTGCAGGAAAACGAAGGGATCCTGACCAGCAAAGAAGAGCTGTGATGAATGATGAGTGATGATGATGGAGGAAACAGAAGGGCAACAAGAAGCAGGGCAGCGTGTGTTTTTGAAGCACAGGCAGAGCATGCTACGACGGCCGCTATGCCATTTCACTGGCGATACGGCTGGCCACCCAAAAGCCATGTTTGGAAAAGATCCAGCAACCGCTATCGATGCGATGCCTTAGCTCGGCCGGCCTGGGCTGGACAAGGACCAGCAATCCCGGGGCCAGACAATTATTGCTCTGCCAGATTGGGGCATCTAGCTGGCTTTCGAACACATGGGGGCATGGCAGACACGCGCACTAGATCTTGTCGCGCTGTACACATCATGGTCCAGTTCTGGGGGCACGCTGACGTTGCGGCGGCGATTGCATCTTGTCTTGGTCGCAAGCACCAAGACCAGCCGGACGGGTTGGCGTCTCCGGAGTGGTTGGGGCCGAAAATCTTGCCTGGCAACATCCAGGTCGAAAGATTGAACCCTGATAGAGAAGGGGATGGTCAACGACCATGCGAAGATGCTTGTGGTGATGTGGGCTGGAATGGTCTGGCATCATCGGCAAATGGACAAGGCCCGACAGGGGTCTGCTTTCTTTTTTTTTTTTTTCCCCCTTCCTGTTATGAGCACAGTTACTTTGTACGGCCGGGCTCAAAGACGAATAAAGAGCCGTGTTCGGTTCGGATAGTTAGGTAGGTTAGTGCTGGACCGTGTACTGAGATGGGAGCTGTTGATGTCAAAGCCAAAAGGTTCGATTCCAGGCAGATTTAGCTCAGCGACCAGGATTAGGCATGGTGGGCGTAAAGTGAACGTTACACATGGAAGATGAAAAAGGCAATCGATAGATGGGTAGTCTCCGATAGCGACACTCTTTCCGTACAGATGGTATCTTTCTGTTCACCCTTCATGTCACTTTAATCATGTGGGGACAACGCAGGGCCTTCCAAAGGGGAAACAACGTGCGATTGACAGGCCCTAGACGAGGGAAACAGATCAATTGGGAAATGGATCTTCTGTTCAACCCCATACTAGAGCACAACAATCCCAGCAGTCTGGCGAGGGTCTTGGGCCCCATCAACATTCGGGCCTTGCACTATCATCGCCCAGAAGGACTAGGTGACTGCCTAAGTTTACTGTAGAACCAAGGAACGCCTCTTCCAGCCAAAACTCCATGCCGCTTTTAACTGCCAATTCGCTAGTCGAACGCCTTCTCCGCCTGCCAAGTATCCGAGCTATTCCTTATCCATCACCTTCCTTCTCTCGTCTTTCTCTCTCAAAGGGTAACTATCTACAAGACGTCTTTTGCCAATCTTGGACTCATACCCGCCCACCCACCTTCTGTATCGCCCTCGCCTCATTCGAGCTCCTCAGGCTAGTCGATGGGCGCTCGGTCGTCCATGACCCCAAGAATATCTTTCGAGTGATTCGATCAGTCTTGGACCTGAAGCCTAATCACCATGCACCCCTGGCATTAAATTCCCGTCTTGTTGCTTTCGGTGCCGCCATATTAATTCTTTCCCTCTTTGGATTGGCCTCTGATCATTGGTGCTCTCGCCCACGGCCAGTATCAGAATCTACCACGAAATCCAGTAACGAGCAATGCAAGAGAACGAGACCCTCTTTGCAGTACTGCACATGGTACAGGTACATATCCCTGGCAGACAATGTGGGAGAGATACTACGTGCTTGCATTTTTTTTGCGCACGCATACGCTTCTTCTGAGACACTGGTGAGCGAGGATCCACGTTCGCATGTCTTCCCCACCGTACCGATACCTGTCTGTCTCGTATCCTTTTGCAACTCACCGCCATCTCTACTTGCATGCAATAGGCCAGATGATGGACATTATGCATGGCATCAGTCGATCATACAGTGACTGCATCTCACAGTGGGTCTATCAACTTGCTGCAGGCTGCCAAAAGTTGTCAATAATGGCAGGTACATAGTAAGTGTTGATAAGGTGCTGCCAATACGTCCTTTGTTCTCCTTGATCTGCCAATGTTGGGTTTGCAGCGAACAAAGGCTGCGAGTGGCGTCAATCCGGGAAAGAAGCCCCTTGTTTGATCTACTCAAAGTCAAAGGGCCATCCGCCAGTCTGGTGAGGCAAGTGCGCTGACTACGAGACAAGCCACCCGGACGACTCAGAGTGGTCAAACGGCACCCAGGCTATTCTCCGGCTCGACAGGCAACGGATGTCTCGGGCAGCTTGAATGAAGGAGGCGAATGCTTTAAGTCGGTCAGGGCTGTTTCGCCTAGAGTTTCTTTTACGCTGGATTTTACCTTTGTGATGATGATGAAAGGATAGCTTTGCCGCAACCACCGCTTTTTATTCTCATCCGAGATCCGGCACCGCAACGTTGCCGTGGCCCTTTTAGAGTTCCGTGCCAAAAGTAGCCTGCATGGCACAATGGCCAGGGCAGGTAACAGACAATTTCTCATCAAGGACGCCACTGGTATTATGATCAATTGCTCACCCTGTTAGCGCCTCTCAACAGAAGTAAAGTGGCCACGATGGGTGTGTAGCCCTCATGTGGCTTGACTCTTTTCAGCTTGTGTGCGAAATAACAGCAGCTTTGCCCGATACCCATGGCGGATAAGACCATTGATCTGATATTCATCGATCAAAGGCAAGACTATGTCAATTGGAATGTGGTCACTCCAAAACTACAAAATAAATGAGTGAATAAGAAATGGTCAAGCGGACTCCGAATGGCCAATTCTAATAATAACCCTATTTATCAAAGATTACTGTCGAAATTGTGTTTACAATATTCTTTTTTTGCGGATACGAAGTTTCCTGTTGGTGCAGTGGGTGGACCATTTTCTTCTTGTGGATTTATCAAGGGAAGTTGCATATGAGTGTGTGTGGGAGAAAAGGTGTGGGTGTGTGGCCAGAAATAGCCCTGTGACGGGAGATGTTCTTGATCTTCCCGAGCAGTTGTCTGGGTGTGGGTGTGGTAGACGAGAAAGAATACGAGGGAATTCCACCCAGGCGTCGCCCTGCCATGAATAAAGATAAAGTTCGCGGCGATAAAAGATGGCGGGAAAAAAAGGGTTCAGTGAGTAGCTCTATCTTCAATGGATTTCTGTCTTCAGATGGGCAGCGTTGCATCGCATCGTCGCGGGCGGGCGGGGGCGCCGGGTGATGCAAGTTCAATTGCATCATTCTGTGAGTACGAAGTAGTCAATTGTGCTCGAGCCCTCTGAGGTGTCCAGCGACCGATGGCTCTTATGACAATCACTGTATGAAATTGTTACATATGATATGTAAACTACTGGATTATACATATTCCCCTCAGCACACAGTGCCACCACCGCAACTGGACATTCTGAAACCATAATGCCAAGATTATGAATTCAGCACTGTACGCAGTCCTATACTCTGGTAATCCACAAGGTAAGGTACTATAGCTAAGATATATCACAAGACCCAAGGGACGGAGGCACTGGGTGAATTGATTTGCATCTACCCGTTACTTGTATGTATTGGTATAGCGAGAACGCATCGCAGTGCGCAGAGTCGATGAGGTCGCTCCATATGCAGATTCAGGATCATTGGTAGATTTTCGTTGTAGTTACGTGTAGCTTGGGTAGATCAGGAGGATCGGCCGGGGAAGCATCGGAAGTGTGCACTATCGCTGCATATATCTTAGCGTTTATGGATAACTGTTGATGATTGCTTCATACTGCTGAATAAGCTGTCATTCGGATCCCAGAACCCCAGAAACCCCACAACAGCCTACCTGCTCTGTGGCCCAGCTCGTGAAAAGCTCATACAAATCCTTTCAATGGCAAGAACCATTGAAATTGAAAGTAATTTCTTGTAGAATCTCGAATCTTCAGGCTTGCTTAGATGGCCCGTCGATTCGAGAGTGCCGACGTGCGGAAGGAGCAGGAGGTTCCTCTCCGAGCTTCCTTGGACGGGCCATATCGGTCCTCGACGGATGAGGAGCATGATTGGAGTCAAGATGCAGATTATGAGAACAGCCATTATGCAAAGTCGGTCGTGTCAGAAGCAGGACGCAGAAGCAAACCTGCATCAGCGTTCCGAGATCGTGGTGATGGACGCCGCGGATTCTTTGGCCAAAAACATCGGCCCAGACGAACCTGTACAATCATCACTGTACTTTTTGTCGCAGCTATAATCTTGCTGCTCACAGGTAGCGGTGCTTGGGTCTACAAAAGTGCACCAAAGGACGGAGAGAGTCCATCATGGTGGGTTCATAGTAGTAATTACGAGGCTGCAATCCTGATATGCTAACCTACCAAACTGCTCCCAGGTATCCCTCTCCTCTAGGAGGCACGGTTAGCTCCTGGCAAGAGAGCTACACAAAGGCTGAAGCATTAGTCAAATCAATGTCTTTAGTGGAAAAGGTTAACATTACGACTGGCGTTGGTTGGATGGGAGAGCTCTGCGTGGGCAATACCGGTATGCAATTTGTTGAATCCCCATACGCCGCGATAGGAGAGCTGAGATGAATGATCCGCCAGGCCGTGCGAGTGAAGCTGGCTTCCCAGCTCTCTGTTTACAGGACGGACCTCTGGGCATACGGTTTGCAGACCATTCCACTGCATTCCCTGCCGGCATCACCACGGGCGCCACATGGAATCGAGATTTAATGTATCAGCGTGGCCGGGCCCAGGGACTTGAAGCTCGTCTCAAGGGTGTCAATGTCTTGCTTGGCCCCAATATGGGTCCACTTGGCCGAATGCCTGCCGGTGGAAGGAACTGGGAGGGGTTTGGTCCAGATCCAGTCCTGCAAGCTGTAGCGGCTGCAGCTGTAATTCGCGGCATTCAGGACGAAGGAGTCATGGCTACTGCCAAACACTACATTCTGAACGAGCAAGAGCATTTCCGACAATCGTTCGAATGGGGCCTTCCCAATGCCATGTCCTCCAACATTGATGATCGCACCCTGCATGAACTCTACGTTTGGCCGTTTGCAGAGAGTGTCCGCGCCGGCGTAGCTAGCGTCATGTGCAGTTACCAGATGGTCAATAACTCTTATGCCTGTGGCAATAGCAAGATTCTCAACGGTATTCTCAAAGATGAGCTTGGGTTTCAGGGATTTGTTCAGTCAGACTGGCTCGCTCAGCGCAGTGGTGTTGCCAGTGCTCTGGCCGGACTCGACATGACCATGCCAGGCGACGGCTTGCGGTGGCAGGATGGTGATTCACTGTGGGGATCCCGTCTCACCGTGGCTGTCCTCAACGGCTCTGTGCCCATGAGCCGGATTAACGACATGGTAACTCGAATTGTTGCCGCATGGTACCAGCTCGGCCAAGACGACAAGGAGAAATGGCCCGCGCCGGAAGATGGAGGAGGTCCCAATTTCTCCTCGTGGACTGATGACGAAACTGGACTTTTGCATCCTGGCACAGATGACAATGCCACGGGTGTTGTGAATAAATTTCTCAATGTGCAAGGCAAAGGCAAGGACTCGCACGGCAATCTCGCCCGCAAGATTGCAGCAGAAGGAACGGTTCTCGTCAAGAATGAAGGCAATATTCTGCCCTTGAGCCGCCAAGGCAAAAGCGCGTCAAGCGTTGAGAAGAGAATGTCTACGCCGAGACCAAGCTCAAAGTATAACGTGGCCATCTTTGGAGAAGACGCCGGTGAGGGACGAGGACGAAACGCCTGTCCAGATCGTGGCTGCAATGAAGGCACTCTAGCCTCTGGTTGGGGCAGCGGTGCTGCCGAGTTCCCTTACTTGGTCACTCCTATTGAGGCTCTTCGCTCTGCATTTGATCCGGAGCATGTCGAATTGTCCGAATATCTCACAAACGAACCAGCACTAGACGGAGATGCTGCTAAAACCCTCGACCAGCAAGACCTTTGCCTTGTATTTATCAACTCGGACAGTGGCGAAGGCTACATTTCATGGGGCGGTATTCGCGGCGACCGTAATGACCTCTTCCCTCAAAAGGGCGGAGACAAGCTCGTCCAATCCGTTGCCAAGAGCTGCGGCGGTGGCAAAGGCGACACCATTGTCATCGTGCACGCCGTCGGACCCGTTGTAGTCGAGCGCTGGATCGACATACCCAGCGTCAAGGGCGTTCTTCTCGCCAATCTCCCCGGCGAAGAGAGCGGCAACGCCCTCGTCGACATTTTATTTGGCGACGACGACGCAAGTGGTCGTCTGCCCTACACTGTCGGCAAATCCCTCGAAGACTACGGCCCCGGCGGCCAAATCCTCTACTACCCCAACGGCGTCGTGCCCCAGCAGAACTTTACTGAGGGTCTCTTTGTCGATTATCGCCATTTCGACAAGTACAACATCAACCCCCGCTACGAATTCGGCTTTGGTCTCTCCTACACCAACTTTACCCTCTCCAATCTCGTCGTCACCCCGCTCAAGCCCAAATCTGCCCTCCCTTCACCCCGTCCTACCGGGCTCACGCCCCCTTCCTACGACGAGACTATCCCCGCGCCCTCTTCCGCCTTGTTCCCCCCGGGTTTCCGCCGTCTCAAGAAATACGTCTATCCGTACATTGAAAGCACCAAGCAAGTCAAACACAGCCCGATATACCCTTATCCCCCGGGCTACCACACCCCCGCTCCCCTCTCCCCCGCCGGCGGCGGCCAAGGAGGCAATCCCAGTCTCTACGACACCTATGCCGAAGTCCAAGTCACCCTGACAAACACCGGCGCTCGAACCGGCAAGCAGGTCGTCCAGTTGTATCTCTCCTACCCGCAGGGCGTCACCGACAGCGCCGGATCCCCGGTCGATTTCCCCGTGAAAGTCCTTCGTGGGTTCGAGAAGCTGGAGCTGGATCCCGGTGAGAGTAGTGAGGTGAAGCTGAATCTCACGAGAAAGGACCTCTCGTATTGGTGCACCATCCAGCAGAATTGGGTCATGCCTGTCACCGGAACGTTTGTCGTGCGTGTTGGGACGAGTTCGAGGGATTTGCCCCTGGTTGCTGAATTTTAGGCCGTCTTTATCTCTTTAATTCTTTTATTTTATTTCATCTCAGGTCATTTATTTTTTCTTTAATATTTCTCTCTGTTTTTTTTTTTTTCGAGGTTCCCTCTGATCTATTTTTTCATTACTTTCTTTTGAGGGGGGAAAGGGGGGAGAGGGAGGTGGGAGGCTGATAGCGTTATACATGGGCATGGATATACATGGATATATATGAATATATGAATACACGATAGATGTATTAGAGTGATGATAACGATAGGATTTGCGTCGAGATATATTGCAGTCCAGGCACAAGGTACAGATACAGAATGAATATAACAAATCATGATATAATATTATATTAGACCAAGAATCATACTATTACTACTATTGTAAGTAAAAAGAAAAAATGGCAGTTAGCTTATTTATGATTGAAAAGATGATGTTTCGCATATATTGATATATTGGTATATTGATATACTGGTATACTGGTATATATGTAACGTGAAATGTGAGATCTTATACATCGAGATGAAATAAATTGTATACATAACGTCGAGATATAAAAGATAAAATGTAAGAGATGTCAAGATATCAAAGATAAGATGTAAAAGACGTCACGTTGCGCCTAGTAGTAGTAGAAAAAAGAAAGTTTCAATGTACTCATGTTCAGCGATAAATCGGAGCAGCAGAAGAGTCGACAGCAGTAGAAGTGCCTGGTCTCGAAGACGACCCATGATGCGCGGCGGCAATTTCTTGGTGGACCTGTTCGATTTCTTCGTGCCGCGCGGCTTGCGAGCGGTACTTGCGTCGGCCGCGGACGACCCACTGTTTCATACGAGTTGGATTAGTATGACTAGGCAACTGAGGAGAGAGCGGAAAGCAGGCGCAGGAAGAAGCACGAAGCCGAGTGAGAGCGGAGAGCAGAGACAGAGAGGAGAGAGGAACGAAATGAGAGAGAGGGAGAAGGAAAAAAAGAGGAAGGATCACTTTCACCCCTCCCCCGTCCTCTCTCAAAACCCCCAACCCCCGATCCCCAACGAACGGCAAAATAGAGATAAAAAAAAGAAAGAAAGAAAAGAAAAGAAAAGAAAAGAAAAGAAAAGAAAAGAAAAGAAAAGAAAAGAAAAGAAAAGAAAAGAAAAGGAAAATCAAGGGATCAAGGAGGTAAGTACTTACGTCAGCGATGATAATGACTACAACGACGCCATATACGGCCGAGACATAGTTCATTGCTAGTAAAGAAAATGGTGATTAGCATTGTGTTTTATTTGGGTGGCTTCGAGATTTCGAGATGTCGAGATGGAAGGAGGGAAGGAGGGAAGGCCTGAGGGGATAAGAGACAAAGGGGACGGGACAGTGGAATAGATGTGCAAGAAGATGAATAAAAGGGAACAGTGAAATAGGTGGAGGAGAAGAGGGGGAAATAAGGAAAGGGAATGTGGGAGGAAAAATGGAAAAGGATATAAAACGGGAGGGAACTTACTACCAGCAGTAACCGGCTTGACGGACGGAAACGAAAACATGACCAGGGTAAACAGGGTCCAGGCAAGCAAGACAATGTTGCAAAAAAGACCAATGGGGCCCATCCAAAAGGGGCCATGAGCAATGTTGTTCCGGCCGCGGATGAGGAGGCAGATGACGGGGATAGCGTAGGAGATGTATAACAGGACGATACATGCCGTGACCATACTTTCTTTTTGTCAGTATATATCTCAACTGAATTTTGATATGGAGTAAGATGAAAGGGAACAACGAAAGAAGAGAGGGAAAAGGAGTTAAAGGCAAAGAAGAGATGGACAAGGGTTGTCCGAGAATTAAAAGAAAAAAAAGAAAAAAGAAAAAAAGGGAACTACCTATTGAAAGCGGTATACGATGCCCAATACAAGAAGCCGACGGCGGCAACGATCAAGCAGCTGACGGCATGGGCTTGCAAGGGCACATCCAGCTTGGGATGGACATGGGAGAGGAACTTGTGGAAAGGCAAACCGCGGTCTCGGGCAAAGGACCAGCAAAGCCGAGACTGCCAAGTATGGCTTGCAATCAGACAACCGATTCCAGTTGCCAGGATCAGACTCTCGAGGACGATGGCGCCGGCCTTGTTGCCGAGGGCCTGGTAGAAAAGTTCCAGGATCGGCACCTCGGTAGGCGTGCTAAACAGATTGTCGAGGTTGTTCATGCTGAAGAACATGGAAACGCAGTATGTCCATGACGTGCAGAAGCCAATGGCGACGGTTCCCAGAATGGAGATGGGAATCATCCTTTCAGGCTGCGCAACTTCTTCGGCCATGTGTGTGGCGCAGTCGAGACATGCAAATGGCCAATTGGTGTTGATCAGTCCAACAATAAATGCAATGCCGTTGGACTTCCAGCCCGTGTTGTTGACAAAGTTGGCAAAGACAAACTTGGCTGTCTGGTGAGTCGGTGCTCGCGCGGGCACGGTGATGAGAATGACAATAAAGGACACGAGCGAGGTGTAGAGTGTGACGGTGGCTACTTTGGGAAGAACTCGGCCGTAACAGTTGAAGACGAAGGAGAATGCGTTAAACACTTGGTACGAAGCCACAACGTGGCCCACTTGGATTTCACTGGTTGGGGCATCGTTAGTTTATGCTTCTTCCAGTGGTATTGGGGAAGGGTTTGAAGTGCAAGGAGAGTTATTCTTTGCGCGGTCCGAGACTCTTCTCAAGGTGGATGCCAGGGAGAGAAAGGAAATGACCAAAAGTCAAAAGTCAAAAAGGAAGAAAAGGGGCAAAGAGAAATATTTGACGTGAATAAAGAAGTTAACGTACTAGTCGGGATGTGCAAGCTGCCAGCAGCCCACACCAGCAGCTCCAATAGACAGCGCAACGCTGGCAGATGTAAAGATGGAACCAGCCCAGGCAAACCAGCCGGTCAGATACGACGCAAAGTTTGCGTAGTTTTTGGGTGCTAGCTCGTTGGCCCAAAAGTACTGTCCGCCTGCGTTGGGCATGGCGCTGGCCAGCTCCGAGAGGGTGACTCCAACGCAAATCGAGATCAAGGCAATGAAGATGATGCCATAGATGATGAGCACGGGGCCACCGGAGCTGATTCCGGTGATCATAGCTGCCGAGATACCAAACCACGAGTTGGTCAGAGAAAACCCAACACCTAAAAGTGTCCAGACTGAGAAATTCCGCTTCATGTCCTGTCGGTAGCCCATCTCGGCCAACTTGATGGCGTCGGCATCCAATAGCTTGCCTTCCTGCGCTTCCTCCGGTGACGACGCACCGCCAATCACCATGTCCTTGTCGTCTATCGCCATGGTTGTTTTATAACCTATTGACCTAGGGCTATAGGCCTCGACTGCTTAACGTAGGATCTAGGAATGAATGGTTATATGTCCTCGAATTTAATCGAGTCGATTTCGAATTATCGCGGTGCGCGGGCTGATGGCTAACGAGATGCTATGTCGCGTGACGGTCTTCGCAATGAAAGCGTATCACAAGCGCAAATAAAGGCTGCGTCTGGGCTGTTTCAACGATGCCGGGGCAAAGGATCGAAAACGCTTGGGTATAGCAATTGCTGTTCTCTCAAGAGATGACAGCGACACTGACAGATTTGCCTGTTGGCCAGAACGTTCGCTCAAAACATAGATGGCTGCGAAAGCCAATGAAAATCACCTTCACAATCACTCTGCACGCCCACACGCACGACGGATTTTTCCTGTTCGATGAAAAGTTGAAAAGCCAATAGTAACTCTTTTCTCTGCGCGTAAATTTGAGCTGGTTAAGACAGCAGTGTAGTGGAAGACTGGAGGAACTAGCAGCGAAATGAAACTGTTAAAGCTGCAGGAATCTTACTGACCCCAGTCTCGCGTGCGATAAGGAAATGAGGAAAGAAAAGGGACCCGAGAAAACCTGTCTGTAAAAGACACTCCGTATAGTGACGAGGGGACAGAGACTGTCCGTGGAAGGGGAGCCCAGTCTTCGTGGCAATTGGTTGCGCAGGAAGATGGTAGCAGGGGTCAAGTGAGCTGAGAGAGATCCCACAGAACGCTGCAGCGATAAGGGTCTTGAAAAACAAGAGAGAGGGGGAAAGAAACGAGCGAAACAACAAGACGATGCAAAAAGCAAGAGGAATCGGTCTGCGTACAATCCCTCCATGGAACACACAGGTTAAAGCGCCGAAATCAGGTCGAACAGACCAACGTAATAGTAACCCACAGATATATTGGATAGCACCGCATTTGAGCCACTGGGAGACTTTCCATCTGCGTTTAGAGGGCCAAGAAAACATTTTGACCCGCAATTGGCAGTCAACCTGAAGCCAAATTTTTTTTTTCTTGCTCCAGGGACCCGCAAACGCTGGAGCCCCGCCAATAACGGCGGGAGACCAAGGAACTAACTGGCAAAAAGGGTTTGGTGGCAGCATCGTTCCGTGAAGCCAATCCCGGGAAGTTTC